>NC_135967.1:46163153-46180653 GCF_053455715.1 Rhinoraja longicauda | reverse complement strand
GTGAAAAGCCTGGATAGAGTGGATGTGGAGAGGATGTTTCCACTAGTGGGAGAGTCTTGGACCAGAGGCCACAGCCTCAGAATTAAAGGACGTTCCTTTAGGATGGAGATGAGGAGGAATTTCTTTAGTCAGAGGGTGGTGAATCTGTGGAATTCATTGCCACAGACGGCTGTGGAGGCCACCAATTGATATTTTTAAGGTGGAGATGGACAGATTCTCGATTAGTGCGGGTGTCAGGGGTTATGAGGAGAAGGCAGGAGAATGGGGTTGGGAGGGAGAGATAGATCAGCCATGATTGAATGGCGGAGGAGACTTGATGGGCCGAATGGCCTAATTCTGCTCCTATAACTAAATGACTTATGAACAACAGTTTTATTTTTGTTAGGGATTCGTGTTTAGTTTAGTTTAGTTTGGAGAAACAGGCCCTTCGGCCCACCGAGTCCGTGCCGACCAGTGATCCCCACACACTAACACTATCCTACACACACCAGGGTCAAGTTACAATTTTTACCAAAGCTGATTAACCTACAAACCTGCACGTCGTTGGAGTGTGGGAGGAAACCTGAGCACCCGGGGAAAACCCACGCGGGTCACGGGGAGAACGGACAAACTCTGTACTGACAGCTCCCGTAGTCAGCATTGAACCCGGGTCTCTGGCGCTGTGAGCCAGCAACTAGGGGTGCCAACTATCTCACTCCCAAATAAGGGACAAGCTGACGTCACCGCCCCGCGCCCCACGTGAACTCACCCAGCCAGCGGCCACGTGCTCCCGCTCCACCAATGGCGGCCGCCTGGGCCGGGAGGCAGGTTGCTATGCAACCTCCATTAGGCGGCACCCTAGCCTCCGGGCCTACACTGTCCGGGCCTGCACTGTCCGGGCCTGCACTGTCCGGGCGTGCACTGTCCGGGCCTGCACTGTTGGGGCCTGCACTGTCCACGCCCGCACTGTCCACGCCCGCATTGTTGGGGCCTACACTGTCCAGACCTGCACTGTCCGGGCCTGCACTGTCCGGACCTACTCTCTCCGTACTTACAGCGTCCGGGCCTACACTGTCTGGACCTACTCTGTCCGTACTTACACTGTCCGGGCCTGCACTGTCCAGGCCTACTCTGTCCGGACTTACAGCGTCCGGGCCTACAGCGTCCGGGCCTACAGCGTCCGGGTCTACAGCGTCCGGGTCTACAGCGTCCGGGTCTACAGCGTCCGGGCCTACAGTGTCCGTGTCTACAGCGCCCCCCCCCCCCCCCCCCCCCCCGGGCCTAATACGGGACAAACCAATTTAGCCCAAAATACGGGATGTCCCGGCTAATACGGGACGGTTGGCCGCCCGACCAGCAACTCTACCGCTGCGCCACCGTGCCGCAATGTTTGGGTGGAGGGGGGAATATTGCGGTCAGACGGCGGACGGAACCATCGATTAGCGCCCTCTGCAGGAAGTCTGCACTCAGCGTTATCAGACCAGCTCGTGATGTGTATTTGCATTGTCTGATTCTGAAGTAATGGGCTATTACAACATAATGAAACCTTTTGCAGTTAATTAGAAACACATTTGCCAACATATCTCCGAAATAAAACCTCACTCAGGCATAAATAAAATAGCGGTGAGAGAGCTCTATCGAACAAGCGCTGGCCTGATTCCAGCACTTAACTCCACAACAAACTGTGCATTGTACGGAGTTTTAATTTAACCTGGAGGTGTGTTAGCAGCCTGCCGTGTGACTGTGCCCATAAGGTCATACCTTAGTGTGCAAAATCATGAGAGGAATAGATCGGGTAGATGCACAGGTTCTCTGT
The DNA here is from genome assembly GCF_053455715.1 of Rhinoraja longicauda. NCBI lineage: Eukaryota > Metazoa > Chordata > Chondrichthyes > Rajiformes > Arhynchobatidae > Rhinoraja > Rhinoraja longicauda. Next base: position 46,178,858 of record NC_135967.1, on the reverse strand, counting down.
GATTCAGTGTGTGGGTACATGATAAGGGAATAACGTTTAGTGCAAGGTGAAGTCCGATCAAAGATAGTCCGAGGGTCTCCAATGTTCAGTTTCAGTTTAGTTTACTCTCACTTGTACCGAGGTACAGTGAGAAGCTTTTGTTGCGTGCTGACCAGTCAGCGGAAAGACAATACGTGATTACACGTCTCCCTCTCCCCTGACTGGTCTGAAGAAGGGTCTCGACCCGAAACGTCACCCATTCCTTCTCTCCAGAGATGCTGCCTGACCCGCTGAGTTACTCCAGCATTTAGTGTCAACATGATTACAATCGAGCCATTTACAGTGTGTAGATACATGATAAGGGAATAACATTTAATGCAAGGGAAAGCCAGTACAGTCTGATCGATGATAGTCCGAGGGTCACAAATGAGGTAGATAATAGTTCAGCACTGCTCTCTGGTTGTGGTAGGATGGTTCAGTTGCCCGATAACAGCCGGGGAGAAACTGTCCCTGAATCTGGAGGTGTGCGTTTTCACTCTTCTGTACCTTTTGCCTGATGGGAGAGGGGAGAAGAAAATCCGTTAGATTTCAGAATAATATTACAAAAAAATTAAAAATGCAGTCGAAATATACACCGATCAGCCAAAACATTACGACCTGATGAGCCAAAACATTATGACCACCTGCCCAATATGCTGTTGGTCCTCCGTGTGCAGCCCCATACGCAGCAGGGTGCGATGCACTGTGTATTGTGACACATTCCTCCCGTGACCACCATTAACGTTCTCTGTGACTTGTGCCACAGTCGGCCTTCTGTCGGTTCGGACCAGACAGGATAGTCTTCGTTGCCCTTGCGCATCGATGAGCCTTGGGCGCCCAACACCCTGTCTGTCGCTGGTTTGTGGTTTGTCCCTCCTCGGACCACTGTCGGTCGGTACTCACCACTGCTGACCGGGAGCACCCCACAAGCCTTGCCGTTTCAGAGATGCTCTGACCCAGTTGTCTGGCCATAACAATTTGGCCCTTGTCAAAGTCGCTCAGGTCTTTACTCCTGCCCATTTCTCCTGCATCCAACACGTCAACTTCAAGAACTGACTGTTCACTTGCTGCCTGATATATCCCACCCCTTGACAGGTGCCATTGTAACAAGATAATCAATGTTATTCACTTCGCCCGTCAGTGGTCATAATGTTTTGGCTGATTGGTGTAAGAGCATAATCAATTGGAGCAGTAGAGGATTAAGCAGCCATGTGATCCAACACCACCATTGAACGGTGCCTGGAAGGCCTCTGTAGGTTATATGCTGTAAATTGTTTCCAGTGAGTAGGATAGTGCTGGTGTATGGAGTGATTGTTGGTCGTCGTGGGCTGGGTGTGGATAAAGGCTGTCCTTCTCAAGTCTAAAACTCTGAAGAGAGCATTCCTCCTTGTCCCCACCTTAAACGGTGGCGCAGCGGTAGAGTTGCTGCCTCACAGCGCCAGAGACACGGGTTCGATCCCGACCACGGGTGCTGCCTGTACGGAGTTTGTACGTTTAGATTTTTTTTTAGGTTTAGAGATACAGCGCGGAAACAGGCCCTTCGGCCCACCGGGTCCACGCCGCCCAGCGATCCCCGCACATTAACACTATCCTACACACACTGAATATTAGCATTGATGAACCAAGTTGGGAAAGATTGTGTTTAGAAAGTATGAAAAATACTATTCATGTGAGATATAGTTTAGTACAATACAATTGTTTACATCAACTATATTTAACTCCGAAAAAATTAAACAATTTAAATCCAAATTTACCTGAAATTTGTTTTAGATGCAACCAGGATGTGGGTACTTTTTTACACTCCACATGGGCATGTCCTAAGGTAACTACTTTTTGGAAAGACCTAAAAAACTTTTTGGAACAATTGATGAATAAGACCATACCATTGGATTCAAGGTTGTTTTTATTGGGAGATACTAAAGGAATATTACCAAGATTAATTTTAGATAAATATCAGGAAAGATTTCTCAAAATAGCAATAGCAGTAGCAAAAAAATGTGTGGCAGTCACTTGGAAAGATCACAATGAAATAAGAATTGGAAGATGGTATGCAGAAATGCGTAGTTGTATCCCATTAGAAAAAGCTACTTATAATCTGAGAGATAAATATGATTTCTTTTTGAAACTTTGGAACCCATTCACTTTAAAACTAGGATTAAGAATTGGAAATATTTAATTTCAGGATTGTTTTGATACCCCTAAAAAGAATTTAATAAGAAATTAGCCGGAAGTGTTTCCTTCTTGGCTCCAGGTTTCCTTCTTTCTTTCTTTCTTTCTTTCTTTCCTTTCTTTAAATTTTTATTTCTTTATCTTTCTTCTTCTCCTTTTTCCTCTTTTTTCTAACTGGGGGGTGGGGGGGGAGGGGGGTTGTGGGTGGGGAGATAATACAGAACAATACAGGTATAATCGAATTTAAATGTATAATCGAATTTATAATGTAGGTACCATCGCGTACTATGAGTTCATACATGTATTTGTTTTGTTAATATTTAAATTAAAATATTTTTTTAAAAAGAAGAAAAAAAAAGAGAGAGCTAGATAGAGCTCTTAAGGATAGCAGAGTCAGGAGGTATGGGGAGAAGGCAGGAACGGGGTACTGATTGAGAATGATCAGCCAGGTGCTAGCTCGAAGGACCGAATGGCCTCCTCCTGCACCTATTATCTATTGTCTATTGTCAATAGACAATAGACAATAGACAATAGGTGCAGGAGTAGGCCATTCAGCCCTTCGAGCCAGCACCGCCATTCAATGCGATCATGGCTGATCACTATCAATCAGTACCCCGTTCCTGCCTTCTCCCCATACCCCCTCACTCCGCTATCCTTAAGAGCTCTATCCAGCTCTCTCTTGAAAGCATCCAAGATGTGCAGTGAAATGAAAGTGGCAACGCCTGCGGATTGTGCTAAACTACAAAACACAATAGAAGAAAAAAAAATTAACACAAAAAATAAATTAATACAGTAAATTAAATTAGTCCCTGGTGATATGAGAGTTAACAGTCCTGATGGCCTGTGGGAAGAAACTCCGTCTCATCCTCTCTGTTTTCACAGCGTGACAGCGGAGGCGTTTGCCTGACCGTGGCAGCTAGAACAGTCCGTTGCTGGGGTGGTAGGGGTCCCCCATAATGTTGCTGGCTCTGGATCTGCACCTCCTGATGTATAGGTCCTGCAGGGGGGCGAGTGTAGTTCCCATGGTGCGTTCAGCCGAACGCACCACTCTCCGCAGGGCCTTCCTGTCCTGGGCAGAGTTGTTCCCAAACCAGACTGTGATGTTGCCGGACAAGATGCTCTCTACAGCCCCAGAGTAGAAGCACTGAAGGATCCTCAGAGAGACTCTGAAAGCAGGAACAATAACAACATTAAAAAGACACTTGGACAGGTATATGGATAGGAAAGTTGTAGAGCGATAGATATGGGCCAAATGCAGGCAAATGGGACTGGCTTAGATGAACATCTTGGTAGGCATGGTTGAATTGGGCCGAAGGGCCTGATTCCGTGCAGAGTCTAGGTCTCTATTCTTTCTTGAAGAAGCTTGGAAGTTGAAGACATCTTGGTCGGCACGGACCCGTTGGGCCGAAGGGCCTGTTTCCGCACTGTACGACTCAATGACTCTACTACTCAGCGGGCCATGCAGCATCTCTGGAGGGTGAAGGAAGGAACTACAGATGCTGGTTTACACTGAAGATAGACACAGATTGCTGGAGTAACTCAACAGGTCAGCAGCATCTCCGGAGAGAATGGACAGGTAACGTTTCAGGTCAGGACCCATCTTCGGACTCAGTGATGCTGCCTGACCTCTGAATTACTCCAGCACTTTGTGTTTTCCTCAGGATTTCAGCCTCTACAGTTCCTTTAGGCTCTGCGAGGGCATACTTCTCCCTTTGTTTGGGGGGGAGAGGGCTATATATTAGTGACTCCAATAAGTGGTGCTAACTCAAAAATACTTTGAAATGGATTCTTAGTTGAAAAAATAAATAAAATAACAATTTAAATAGGTGGCACGGTGGCGCAGCGGTAGAGTTGCTGCCTCACAGCGCCAGAGACCCGGGTTTGATCCTGACCACGGGCGCCGTCTATACGGAGTTTGTACGTTCTCCCCGTGACCTGCGTGGGTTTTCTCCGGGAACTTCGGTTTCCTCCCACACTCCAAAGACGTGCAGGTTTGTAGGTAAATTGGCTTGGTGTAAGTGTAAATTGGCCCCCAGTGGGTGTAGACTAGTGTTAATGTGTGAGGACCACTGGTCGGCACGGACTCGGTGGGCCGAAGGGCCACTAAACTAAACTAAACTAAACTAAACTAAACTAAACTAAACTAAACTAAACTAAACTAAACTAAACTAAACTAAACTGAACAAATAAACAAAATTCATTTGTAGGAAGGAACTGCAGATGCTGGTTTAAATGGAAGATACTGGAGTAACTCAGCGGGTCAGACAGCATCAGTGGGTCAGACAGCGGGTCAGACAGATTGAAGGAATGTGTGACGGTTTGGGTTGAGACCCTTCTTCAGACTGAAGATTATTCATTATTTTTAAAAGTTGAAAGGTTTTTAATTATTCAAAATACTTTGATGTGTTTACAACCAGATACGTGTTTAGAAGCATTAGGAAGTGTTTGGGATGATGTTTTCACACTTCTATAACTGGTTTAAAAGCGTCACATTTTATTGTGTTTGGATGTTATGGAAAGTATTTGAATTATTTCTGAATTACCAGAGTGTTTCATGGTTTGGCAGTCTTTGAGGGTTCTGGCTGGCTACATTTGAGATTCAGGGTGTGGTTTAAGAAAATAACTGCAGATGCTGGTACAAATCCAAGGTATTTATTCACAAAATGCTGGAGTAACTCAGCGGGTCAGGCAGCATCTCAGGAGAGAAGAAATGGGTGACGTTTCGGGTCGAGACCCTTCTTCCGACTGAAGAATGGTCTCGACCCGAAACGTCACCCATTCCTTCTCTCCTGAGATGCTGCCTGACCCGCTGAGTTACTCCAGCACTTTGTGAATAAATACCTTCAGGGTGTGGTTTGGTCTGACCACCCAATTTAATGGCCTTACGATGTGGGGTGCTTTAGCGGAGTGCGGTGGGAGGTTCAGCTGTTTACAATCTTTAATAACGATCGAGTCAAGAGGACTGAGTTTAGTTTAGTTTAGAGATACGGTGCGGAAACAGGCCCTTCGGCCCACCGGGTCCGCGCCGACCAGCGATCCCCGCACACTAACACTATCCTACACCCACTAGGGACAATTTACACTTACACCAAGCCAATCAAACTACAAACCTGTACGTCTTTTGGAGTGTGGGAGGAAACTGAAGATCTCGGAGAAATCCCACGCAGGTCACATGGAGAACGTGCAAACTCCGTACAGACAGCGCCCGTGGTCGGGATCGAACCCGGGTCTATGGCGCTGTAAGGCAGCAACTCTACCGCTGGAGTTTATAATGTTTAATAGCCCGATAGTTGTAAGTCAGAGCTGACCCAAAACATCGCCTATCCATGTTTTCCAGAGATGTTGCCTGACCCGCTGAGTTGCTTCAGCACTTTGTGTCTTTTTTTGTTGTTGTAAACCAGCATCTATCAAACTCAGGCTCAGCGATCGTTTCGCTGAACACCTCCGCTCAGTGTGCCTAAACCTACCTGATCTCCCGGTGGCTCAGCACTTCAACACCCGTCCCATTCCCAATCTGACCTTTCTGTCCAGGGCCTCCTCCACTGTCAGAGTGAGGCCCAGCGCAAATTGGAGGAACAACACCTCGTATTTCGCTTGGGCAGCTTACACCCCAGCGGTATGAACGTTGACCTCTCTAACTTCAAGTAACCCTTGCTTTCCCTCCCTCTCCCCATCCCCCCCTTCCCAGTTCTCCGACCAGTCTGACTGTCTCCGATGACATTTTATCTCCGTTTGCTTTGTTGTTCCCTTCTCCCAGCTAACAATGGTCTATTCTACATTTTCCTTGATCTCCTTTCCCTTTGCCCTGCTTTCACACCTTACACTTCCTTTTCTATGTATCTCCCTCTCCTCTGACATCAGTCTGAAGAAGGGTCTCGACCCGAAAGGTCACCCATAGTAACCCACCTCCTGGCCCGGGCGGCCACCATTGGTGGAGCGTGAGCACGTGGCCGCTGGCTGGGTGAGGTCACGTGGGAAGTGGGGCTGTGATGTCACCTCTTGCCCCTTATTTGGGAGTGAGCACGTTGGCAACCCTATACGCCATGCACATCCCTCCCACACAGAGTCATGGATTCATAGTGCTTATCCCCGCTTAATCATCTGCCAATCCAGATATCTCTTAATCTTTTTTTTAATTTTTTTAATTAATTTCATTTAAATTTTAACAAAACAAATACATGTATGAACTCATAGTACGCGATGGTACCTACATTATAAATTCGATTATACATTTTAAATTCGATTATACTTGTATTGTTCTGTATTATCTCCCCACCCACAACTATCTCTTAATCTTTGTGTAAGAAGGAACTGCAGATGCTAGCTTACAGCGAAGATGGACACCAAATGCTGGAGTAACTCAGCAGGTCGGGCAGCATCTCTGGAGAGAAGGAATGGGTGCCGTTTTGGGCCAAGACCCTTGTTCAGACAGAGTCAGGGATGGGAAGGTACAGAACAAAGCAGAGCGTGCATCGATGACTCCCCTGACTCTCAGTCTGAAGAAGGGTCTGGAATCTTTTCGGCAACCTCTCTATTTGCCTCTAGCTTAATCTTTCCTGTAGTGTGCAGCCCAGGCCTACACACAATATTTAGGGCGGCACGGTGGCGCAGCGGTAGAGTTGCTGCCTCACAGCGCCAGAGACCCGGGTTCGGTCCCGACTACGGGTGCTGTCTGTACGGAGTTTGTACGTTCTCCCAGTGACCTGTGTGGGTTTTCTCTGAAATTGGCAGTTTCCTCCCACACTCCAAAGACGTACAGGTTTTGTAGATTAATTGGCTTGGTATAAATGTAGATTACAATAGACAATAGACAGTAGACAATAGGTGCAGGAGGAGGCCATTCGGCCCTTCGAGCCATTCAACGTGATCATGGATGATCATCCACAATCAGTACCCTGTTCCTGCCCTCTCCCCATACCCCCTGACTCCGCTATCATTAAGAGCTTTATCTAACTCTCTCTTGAAAGCATCCAGAGAATTGGCCTCCACTGCCTTCTGAGGCAGAGAATTCCACAGATTCACATCTCTCTGAATGGCGTGTGTGGGATATCGTCAGTGTGCGGGGATCGCTGGTCAGCGAGGACTCGGTGGGCCGAAGGGCCTGTATCCCTAAACTAAAACTAACTGAGGCCTAAATGAAGACTTCATTTCGTAGCAGTTCAAATTCCAGCTGTAGCAAAGCTGGGCGGAAATTTAAATCAGAGCACTAGAAATAGTGGCTTGATTTTAACACGCTGTGGAAACCATTAAGTGATGGCAACAATGGTGAATGGAAAATCAATTAGTATTTACATTTTGCTTGACCCATCAAAAGAAGTGTCAAGACTGGGAGATGTTGTGTATTCATCTGCAGGAATAATTGCTGCAGTGCCTTTATTGTTAATCATCCCCTGCCTCTCTGATGTCACAAATTCTCGGGCCTTTCTCGACGGGTGGCAAATGTATTTATTTTCTCTCTGGCAAATATTTTGCTGAACTAGAGTGAACGGGGATTGACAAGAAGATGGGGCTGTATCGTTCTTTAGACGGTCTGAAGAAGGGTCTCGACCCGACACATCGCCCATTCCTTCTCTCCGGAGATGCTGCCTGTCCTGCTGAGTTGCACCTGCACTTTGTGTCTCTCATATCATATCATATCATATCATATATCTACAGCCGGAAACAGGCCTTTTTGGCCCTCCAAGTCCGTGCCGCCCAGTGATCCCCGTACATTAACACTATCCTACACCCACTAGGGACAATTTTTTTACATTTACCCAGCCAATTAACCTACATACCTGTACATCTTTGGAGTGTGGGAGGAAACCGAAGATCTCGGAGAAAACCCACGCAGGTCACGGGGAGAACGTACAAACTCCTTACAGTGCAGCACCCGTAGTCAGGATCGAACCTGAGTCTCCGGCGCTGCATTCGCTGTAAAGCAGCAACTCTACCGCTGCGCTACCGTGCCGCCCTCTCCTCGTTCTTTTTTTAAATTTAATTTTGTTTTAAATTTTATTTAAATTTTAACAAAACAAATACATGTATGAACTCATAGTACGCGATGGTACCTACATTATAAATTCGATTATACATTTAAATTCGATTATACCTGTATTGTTCTGTATTATCTCCCCACCCACATCCCCCCTCCCCCCACCTTCCTCGTTCTTTTTTTTTTTCTTTCTTTTTTTAAAAATATTTTATTTAAGTTTTAACAGAACTCATACGTTTTAAATTTCATAATAAACAATAATAAGTACCAAAGCTAATTTTAGATAAACATCAGGAAAGATTTCTCAAAATATCAATAGCAGTAGCAAAAAAATGTGTAGCGGTCACTTGGAAAGATCAAAATGAAATAAGATTTGAAAGATGGTATGCAGAAATGCGTAGTTGTATCCCATTAGAAAAAGCAACGTATAATCTGAGAAATAGATATGACTTCTTCTTGAAGGTGTGGAACCCATTCATTTTAAAGCTAGGATTAAGAATTGGAAATATTTAAACCCTCCTCGTTCTTAATCACACTCTGCCTCGAAGATATAATGCTGGTTCCGCATTGTTCTACGTTCCACGTTTAGCTTAGTTTAGCTTAGAGATACAGGGCGGAAACAGGCCCTTCGGCCCACCGAGACCGCGCCGCCCAGCGATCCCCGCACATTTTACTGAATGTGCTGAATTTTACTGAAGCCAATTAACCTCTAAACTTGTGCGTCTTTGGAGTGAGGGAGGAATAGGGAATAGGGAAGCACTCGCGGAAACCCCAGGCGGTCACGGGGAGAAGGTACAAGCTCCGTACAGACAGCACCCGTAGTCAGGATCGAACCCGGGGCTCTGGCGCTGCGAGGCAGCAACTCTACCGCCGCGCCACCGTGCCCCACCCACGTTCTCCAGAGATGCTGCCTGACCGGTTGAGTCATTCCAGCACTTTGTGTACGTTTTTATGTAAACCAGCATCTGCAGTTTCATTCCTTCTACAGCCCGAAGGGTCTCGACCCCATAACGCCACCCCCTACCTTCACTCCAGAGATGCTGCCTGTCCTGCTGAGTTACTCCAGCACCTGGTGAATGTTTTTTTTTGTGAGCCACCATCTGCAGTTCCTTGCTTCCACAACCCGCCTCCTTTCCGCTCTGGGTTTGTTTATCTTCTTCACAGTGTTTTAATCAGTGCCCCGGGCTTCTGTCGTTGTCTGCAGTGTTTGTGTTCGTCGGCGAGGTTTGGTGAAGCGTGGGAATCTGTGAGCGTGTCTCTATATTTAGGAGTGCGTTGTGGGATTGTTTCAATGGTGCCATCACCAGATGTCACTAGCAGGCTGCCATTGCTGGTTTAAAGCTCATGAACCAGCGAAACCTCATGAACCAGCGAAACCTCATGAACCAGCAAAACCTCATGAACCAGTGAAACCTTATGAATCAGCGAAACCTCATGAACCAGCGAAACCTCATGAACCAGCGAAACCTCATGAACCAGCGTGGAGGTTGGCACTTCACAGTCTGCTCCCCGCATCGATAACGCTCTTCCCTCCAAATCAGGATGCTGCTTCGTAGAACTTCAAGATTTCAAGATTTCAAGATCAATTAAGTGTCTCATTAAGGTACTGTGACATTTGAGCTACTATACAGTCTTTTTTTTTTATTTTTTAATATTTTATTTAAATTTTAACAGAACCCATACGTTATACATTTTACATTCCTTAGTAAACAATAGTCACTGACCTATAACTTCGATTATACACGTATTGTTCTGTATTTTCTCCCCTCCCCCCCACCCCCCCACCCCCCAGTTCAAAAGAAGGAAAAAGAAAAAGCAGAACAAAGAAAGAAAAAGAAAAACCTGGAGTCCTGAGGAAGTCACTTCCGAGTAGTATACAGTCTTACAGCCATCTAAGAATAATGGGGAGGCCATTTAAAACTGAGGTGAGAAGAAACTTTTTCACCCAGGGAGTTGTGAATTTGTGGAATTCTCTGCCACAGAGAGCAGTGGAGGCCGATTCACTGGATGAATTTAAGAGAGAGTTAGATAGAGCTCTAGGGGCTAGCAGAATCAAGGGATATGGGGAGAAAGCAGGCACGGGTTACTGATTGTGGATGATCAGCCATGATCACAATGAATGGCGGTGCTGGCTCGAGGCTTGTAATCACTGGAATTTAGAAGGATGAGAGGAGATCTTATCGAAACGTATAAGATTATTAAGGGGTTGGACACGTTAGAGGCAGGAAACATGTTCCCAATGTTGGGGAAGTCCAGAACCAGGGGCCACAGTTTAAGAACCAGGCAGGTCACGGGGGGGAACGTACAAACTCCGTACAGACGGCGCCTGTAGTCGGGATGGAACCCGGGTCTCCGGTGCTGTGAGGCAGCAACTCTACCACCGTGCCTCTCCTGATACATTGAATCACATTTTTAAATCACATGGTTTTTAAAATGGGAAACACTGCAGAATGTGTAAATCCTGTTAGAAACATAGAAACATAGACAACAGGTGCAGGAGGAGGCCATTCGGCCCTTCGAGCCAGCACTGCCATTCATTGTGATCATGGCCGATCATCCACAATCAGTAACCCGTGCCTGCCTTCTCCCCGTATCCCTTGATTCCACTAGCCCCTAGAGCTCGATCTAACTCTCTTTTAAATCCATCCAGTGATTTGGCCTTCACTGCCCTCTGTGGCAGAGAATTCTACAAATTCACAACTCTCTGGGTGAAAAAGTTTCTTCTCACTTCAGTTTTAAATGGCCTCCCCTTTATTCTTAGACTGTGGCCCCTGGTTTTGGATTCGCCCAACATTGGGAACACTTTTCCTGCATCTAGCTTATCCAGTCCATTTATAATTTGATATGTTTTTATAAGATCCCCTTTAAACTCCAGTGAATACAAGCCCAGTCTTTCCAATCTTTCCTCATATGACAGTACCGCCATCCTAGGGATCAATCTCGTGAACCTACGCTGCACTGCCTCAATTACATGCAGGAAACATGTTCCCAATGTTGGGGGAGTCCAGAACCAGGGGCCACAGTTTAAGAATAAGGGCTAGGCCGTTTAGAACTGAGATGAGGAAAAACGTTTCCAGTCAGAGAGTTGTGAATCTGTGGAATTCTCTGCCTCAGAAGGCAGTGGAGGCCAATTCTCTGAATGCATTCAAGAGAGAGCTAGATAGAGCTCTTAAGGATAGTCTGAAGAAGGGTCTCGACCCGAAACGTTGCCCATTCCTTCTCTCCTGAGATGCTGCCTGACCTGCTGAGTTACTCCAGCATTTTGTGAATAAATACCTTCGATTTGTACCAGCATCTGCAGTTATTTTCTTATACTTAAGGATAGCGGAGTCAGGGGGTATGGGGAGAAGGCAGGAACGGGGTACTGTTTATTAATTATTAATTAATTTTATTTAAATTTTAACAAAACAAATACATGTATGAACTCATAGTACGCGATGGTACCTACATTATAAATTCGATTATACATTTTAAATTCGATTATACCTGTATTTGTTCTGTATTATCTCCCCACCCACAACCCCCCTCCCCCCCCACCCCCCAGTTAGAAAAAAGAGGAAAAAGGAGAAGAAGAAAGATAAAGAAATAAAAATAAAAAAGGAAAGAAAGAAAGAAAGAAGAAAGAAGGAAACCTGGAGACAAGAAGGAAACACTTCCGGCTAATTTTTTATTGTAATTCAATGTTTTTATTTCAAATTAAAGGAATTGAATCCCTGATTCAGGGCAAGGGAACTAAAAAAATTATATCTTCAATGTATAAATTGTTACAAAAATCTAGTCCAAAGACAGGAATTCAAAAATCAAGACAAAGATGGGAAACAGATCTGAATATTAGCATTGATGAACCAAGTTGGGAAAGATTGTGTTTAGAAAGTATGAAAAATACTATTAATGTGAGATATAGTTTAGTACAATACGGGGTACTGTTTGAGAATGATCAGCCATGATCACATTGAATGGCGGTGCTGGCTCGACGGGCCGAATGGCCTACTGCTGCACCTATTGTCTATTGTCTATTACAAGGTTGTCCTTCCTCAAATTAGGAGACCAAAACTGCGCACAATTTGATTTGTTGATTTGGATTTTGAATTTTCTCTTCCCGATGTTGTTCTTTCTCTTCCCCTGAGCTAATCAATCACACTCATATTGTACAGACAAACTCTCAGGGCTTTAGTTAGGATTTTAACATATAAATTCAATAAGGAGAGTGACACGTAATGTGTTGATATTAACAAGCCCTTGCGTTTATCTGAAGATAATGAGATAACGGCATACAAGGTGATGTGTAGGTTGTGATTATCAAGGAATCTTGGTGAGGAAGAGGGGAAACCGGAATATTTTCTCCTGCCTCCCACCGCAATACAGTGTGTTTTGTACACAGCTTCTCATTTTTAACATCAGGCTCACAAACGTTTCACTGTGCAGGACCAGAGGGCACAGCCTCAGAATTAAAGGACGTTCCTTTCGGGAAGGAGATGAGGAGGAATTTCTTCAGCCAGAGGGTGGTGAATCTGTGGGATTCTTTGCCACAGATGGCTGTGGAGGCCAAGTCAGTGGATATTTTTTAAGGCAGAGATAGATAGATTCTTGATTAGTGCGGGTGTCAGGGGTTATGGGGAGAAGGCAGGAGATTGGGGTTGGGAGGGAGAGATAGATCAGCCATGATTGAATGGCGGAGTGGACTTGATGGGTCCAATGGCCTAATTCTGGTCCTATCACTTATGAGCTTATGAAGTCATTTTAAAGGCATACAGTTTGCTTGCCTTCATTGGTCAGGAGATTTAATCAGGAAGTCATGATGTAGCTCTTACAGGACTTATTGGACTGAATTTATAGAGTTACTTTCAAGAAAGAGCTAGATAGCAGAGCTCTTAAGGATAGCGGAGTCAGGGGGTATGGGGAGAAGGCAGGAACGGGGTACGGATTGAGAATGATCAGCCATGATCACATTGAATGGTGGTGCCGGCTCGAAGGGCCGAGTGGCCTACTCTTGCACCAATTCAAGAGATTCAAGATTCAAGATAGCTTTATTGTCATCCAAATTTGACGAAATTCAGTCACCCACAGTCCAACAATAAAAGCATCAAAATAGGCATTAAAATTACACAACCCCCAAAACACACAAAAGAAACATCCATCAAGAAAACATCCATCACAGTGAGTCTCCTCCAGTCCTCTCCTCACTGTGATGGAAGGCCACAATGTATTTTCCCTTCTCCTGCTGTCCTCTCCCGCGGTCAGGTTGTTGTGGTTTCAGGCCGCGCCGGACGGTCCGCAGCGGGCCGAGCTTAAGGCGAGTCGCAGCCGCTCCTGCAGCCTCCGAAGACGGCCGGCTCCGCCGATGATAAGTCCGATCCGGGGCGGGCGAACACGCTGCTGCTGCTGACGCTGTTGCTGCACGTCGGGGCGGTCGTGGCTCCCGACATTGAAGCCCCCGCCCAGCAGAGAAATATCCCGCGGCCTATTTTATGCCGCGCCGGACGGTGAAATGTCCGCGACCCAAGCCCCGCGATCCGGGGCGGGCGAACACGCTGCCGCTGCCGGAGCTCCCGATGTCGGCATCCACGCGGCCCGAGCCTAAGGCGAGTCGCAGCTGCTCCCGCAGCCTCCGAAGACGGCCGGCTCCGCTGATGGTGAGTCCGGTCCGTGGGCTCTGCGAACCGGAGCCCTGGAGGCCGCCAGCTCCTGGAGTTGGGCCGATGGTAGGCCGCAGCAGGAACGGAGACAACACCCAGAAAACAAAGGTCGGGTCTCCGTTCGGAAGGGACACATATTTACAATTTTACAGTTCCCCCCCTCCCCCCCACATACACACACAGAACACAAACACAAAAACACCACATCACAACTACAATTAAGACAAAAAAACAACAAAAACACAAAGACAAATGGACCGCAGGTGTAGCCGCAGCTGCTATGGCAACGCCGCCATGTTGTCTATTGTCTACATGATTTACCGAATGCACAGAGTCTTTGACCCAGGGGACTAGAAGACATAGGTTTAAGGCGAGAGGAAAAAGATTTAATAGGAATCTGACGGGCTCAAAGGGTAGTGGGAATGAACAGCCAGAGGAGGTAGTTGAGGCATGTACATGGATAGGAAAGTTTAGTGCAGGAAGGAACTGCAGATGCTGGTTTAAACCGAAGATAGACCCAAAAACCTGGAGTAACTTGGCAGGACAGGCAGCACCTCTGAAGTCTGAAGAAGGGTCTCGACTCGAAACGTCACCCATTCCTTCTCTCCAGAGATGCTGCCTGACCCGCTGAGTTACTCCAGTTTTCCGTGCCGATATTAGGATATGTTTGGTTTGGTTTGGTTTAGTTTCACGTGTACTGAGGTACAGTGAAAAGCTTTGTTATGTGTGATCCATGTGTCCATGTGTCCATGTGTCCATGTGTCCATGTGTCCATGTGTCAACAAAAAAACTGAAGTCTGACGAAGAATTCTGACCCGAAACGACACCTATCCTTTTTGTCCAGAGATGAGGCCTGCCTCGCCGAGTTACTCCAACACTTTGTGTCTGTTTTCAGCGAAACAAAAACCTATACATGATCAGAGGGATATTAGCCAGATGTGGGCAGGTGGGACTAGCTTAGATGGGGCATTTTGGTCACCATGGATGAGTTGTGCCAAAGGGCCTATTTCCGTGCTGTATGATTCACAGACAGTTTAGTTTAGTTTAGTTTAGAGATACAGCGCGGAAACAGGCCCTTCGGCCCACCGCGTCCGCGCCGACCAGCGATCCCCGCACATTAGCACTATCCTACGGACAAATTTTACATTTACCAGGCCAATTAACCTACATACCTGTACGGCTTTGGAGTGTGGGAGGAAACCGGAGATCTCGGAGAAAACCCACGCAGGTCACGGGGAGAACGTACAAACTCCGTACAGACAGTGCCCGTAGTCGGGATGGAACCCGAGTCTCCGGCGCTGCATTAGCTGGAAGGCAGCAACTCTACCGCCGCGCCACCGTTTCTTCCCAGCTGTTATCAGGCAACTGAACCATCCTATCACAACCAGAGAACAGTGCTGAACTACTATCTACCTCATTGGTGACCCTCGGACTATCCTTGATCGGACTTTACTGGCTTTACCTTGCACTAAACGTTATTCCCCCTCTCATGTATCTGTACACTGTAAATGGCTCGATTGTGATCGTGTGTTGTCTTTCCGCTGACTGGTTAGCGCGCAACAAAAGCTTTTCACTGTACCTCGGTACACGTGACAATAAACTGAACTGATGACTGATAACTAACCTGATAACTGATATCACTCTATTCCTGCATTAACACAGTTTAAACAGTTAATTGTTTGTGAAATGTCTCCAGTTGGCGTGAAAAGGCACTATACCTGAAAGAATGGGTTGACTGGGCTTGTATTCACTGGAATTTAGAAGGATGAGAGGGGATCTTATAGAAACAAATAAAATTCTTAAAGGATTAAAAAAATATATATAATAATAAATTTAAAAAAAAGATTGGACAGGCTGGATGCAGGGAAAATGTTCCCGATGTTGGGGGAGTCCAGAACCAGGGGGTCA
>NC_135967.1:45992647-46162653 GCF_053455715.1 Rhinoraja longicauda | reverse complement strand
CACCCCTTGACAGGTGCCATTGTAACAAGATAATCAATGTTATTCACTTCGCCGTCAGTGGTCATAATGTTTTTGGCTGATTGTGTAAGAGCATAATCAATTGGAGCAGTAGAGAGATTAAGCAGCCATGTGATCCAACACCACCATTGAACGGTGCCTGGAAGGCCTCTGTAGGTTATATGCTGTAAATTGTTTCCAGTGAGTAGGATAGTGCTGGTGTATGGAGTGATTGTTGGTCGTCGTGGGCTGGGTGTGGATAAAGGCTGTCCTTCTCAAGTCTAAAACTCTGAAGAGAGCATTCCTCCTTGTCCCCACCTAAACGGTGGCGCAGCGGTAGAGTTGCTGCCTCACAGCGCCAGAGACACGGGTTCGATCCTGACCACGGGTGCTGCCTGTACGGAGTTTGTACGTTTAGATTCTTTTTAGGTTTAGAGATACAGCGCGGAAACAGGCCCTTCGGCCCACCGGGTCCACGCCGCCCAGCGATCCCCGCACATTAACACTATCCTACACACACTGAATATTAGCATTGATGAACCAAGTTGGGAAAGATTGTGTTTAGAAAGTATGAAAAAATACTATTAATGTGGAGATATAGTTTAGTACAATACAATTTTTTACATCAACTATATTTAACCTCCGAAAAAATTAAACAATTTAAATCCAAATTTACCTGAAATTTGTTTTAGATGCAACCAGGATGTGGGTACTTTTTTACACTCCACATGGGCATGTCCTGAGGTAACTACTTTTTGGAAAGACCTAAAAAACTTTTTGAACAATTGATGAATAAGACCATACCATTGGATTCAAGGTTGTTTTTATTGGGAGATACTAAAGGAATATTACCAAGATTAATTTTAGATAAATATCAGGAAAGATTCTCAAAATAGCAATAGCAGTAGCCAAAAAAAATGTGTGGCAGTCACTTGGAAAGATCACAATGAAATAAGAATTGCAAGATGGTATGCAGAAATGCGTAGTTGTATCCCATTAGAAAAAGCTACTTATAATCTGAGAGATAAATATGATTCTTTTTGAAACTTTGGAACCCATTCACTTTAAAAACTAGGATTAAGAATTGGAAATATTTAATTTCAGGATTGTTTTGATACCCCTAAAAAAGAATTTAATAAGAAATTAGCCGGAAGTGTTTCCTTCTTGGCTCCAGGTTTCCTTCTTTCTTTCTTTCTTTCTTTCTTCCTTCTTTAAATTTTTATTTCTTTATCTTTCTTCTTCTCCTTTTTCCTCTTTTTTCTAACTGGGGGGTGGGGGGGAGGGGGGTTGTGGGTGGGGAGATAATACAGAACAATACAGGTATAATCGAATTTAAAATGTATAATCGAATTTATAATGTAGGTACCATCGCGTACTATGAGTTCATACATGTATTTGTTTTGTTAAAATTTAAATTAAAATGTTTTTTAAAAAGAAGAAAAAAAAAAGAGAGAGCTAGATAGAGCTCTTAAGGATAGCAGAGTCAGGAGGTATGGGGAGAAGGCATGGACGGGGTACTGATTGAGAATGATCAGCCAGGTGCTAGCTCGAAGGGCCGAATGGCCTCCTCCTGCACCTATTATCTATTGTCTATTGCCTAAGTCAAGTCAAGTTTATTTGTCACATACATAACAAGATGTGCAGTGAAATGAAAGTGGCAACGCCTGCGGATTGTGCTAAACTACAAAACACAATAGAAGAAAAAAAAATTAACACAAAAAAAAAAATTAATACAGTAAATTAAATTAGTCCCTGGTGATATGAGAGTTAACAGTCCTGATGGCCTGTGGGAAGAAACTCCGTCTCATCCTCTCTGTTTTCACAGCGTGACAGCGGAGGCGTTTGCCTGACCGTAGCAGCTAGAACAGTCCGTTGCTGGGGTGGTAGGGGTCCCCCATAATGTTGCTGGCTCTGGATCTGCACCTCCTGATGTATAGGTCCTGCAGGGGGGCGAGTGTAGTTCCCATGGTGCGTTCAGCCGAACGCACCACTCTCCGCAGGGCCTTCCTGTCCTGGGCAGAGTTGTTCCCAAACCAGACTGTGATGTTGCCGGACAAGATGCTCTCTACAGCCCCAGAGTAGAAGCACTGAAGGATCCTCAGAGAGACTCTGAAAGCAGGAACAATAACAACATTAAAAAGACACTTGGACAGGTATATGGATAGGAAAGTTGTAGAGGGATAGATATGGGCCAAATGCAGGCAAATGGGACTGGCTTAGATGAACATCTTGGTAGGCATGGTTGAATTGGGCCGAAGGGCCTGATTCCGTGCAGAGTCTAGGTCTCTATTCTTTCTTGAAGAAGCTTGGAAGTTGAAGACATCTTGGTCGGCACGGACCCGTTGGGCCGAAGGGCCTGTTTCCGCACTGTACGACTCAATGACTCTATTACTCAGCGGGCCATGCAGCATCTCTGGAGGGTGAAGGAAGGAACTACAGATGCTGGTTTACACTGAAGATAGACACAGATTGCTGGAGTAACTCAACAGGTCAGCAGCATCTCCGGAGAGAATGGACAGGTGACGTTTCAGGTCAGGACCCATCTTCAGACTCAGTGATGCTGCCTGACCTCTGAATTACTCCAGCACTTTGTGTTTTCCTCAGGATTTCAGCCTCTACAGTTCCTTTAGGCTCTGCGAGGGCATACTTCTCCCTTTGTTTGGGGGGGAGAGGGCTATATATTAGTGACTCCAATAAGTGGTGCTAACTCAAAAATACTTTGAAATGGATTCTTAGTTGAAAAAATAAATAAAAGAACAATTTAAATAGGTGGCACGGTGGCGCAGCGGTAGAGATGCTGCCTCACAGCGCCAGAGACCCGGGTTCGATCCTGACCACGGGCGCCGTCTATACGGAGTTTGTACGTTCTCCCCGTGACCTGCGTGGGTTTTCTCCGAGAACTTCGGTTTCCTCCCACACTCCAAAGACGTGCAGGTTTGTAGGTAAATTGGCTTGGTGTAAGTGTAAATTGGCCCCCAGTGGGTGTAGACTAATGTTAATGTGTGAGGACCACTGGTCGGCACGGACTCGGTGGGCCGAAGGGCCACTAAACTAAACTAAACTAAACTAAACTAAACTAAACTAAACTAAACTAAACTAAACTAAACTAAACTAAACTAAACTGAACAAATAAACAAAATTCATTTGTAGGAAGGAACTGCAGATGCTGGTTTAAATGGAAGATACTGGAGTAACTCAGCGGGTCAGACAGCATCAGCGGGTCAGACAGCATCAGCGGGTCAGACAGCGGGTCAGACAGATTGAAGGAATGTGTGACGGTTTGGGTTGAGACCCTTCTTCAGACTGAAGATTATTCATTATTTTTAAAAGTTGAAAGGTTTTTAATTATTCAAAATACTTTGATGTGTTTACAACCAGATACGTGTTTAGAAGCATTAGGAAGTGTTTGGGATGATGTTTTCACACTTCTATAACTGGTTTAACAGCGTCACATTTTATTGTGTTTGGATGTTATGGAAAGTATTTGAATTATTTCTGAATTACCAGAGTGTTTCATGGTTTGGCAGTCTTTGAGGGTTCTGGCTGGCTACATTTGAGATTCAGGGTGTGGTTTAAGAAAATAACTGCAGATGCTGGTACAAATCCAAGGTATTTATTCACAAAATGCTGGAGTAACTCAGCGGGTCAGGCAGCATCTCAGGAGAGAAGGAATGGGTGACGTTTCGGGTCGAGACCCTTCTTCCGACTGAAGAATGGTCTCGACCCGAAACGTCACCCATTCCTTCTCTCCTGAGATGCTGCCTGACCCGCTGAGTTACTCCAGCACTTTGTGAATAAATACCTTCAGGGTGTGGTTTGGTCTGACCACCCAATTTAATGGCCTTACGATGTGGGGTGCTTTAGCGGAGTGCGGTGGGAGGTTCAGCTGTTTACAATCTTTAATAACGATCGAGTCAAGAGGACTGAGTTTAGTTTAGTTTAGAGATACGGTGCGGAAACAGGCCCTTCGGCCCACCGGGTCCGCGCCGACCAGCGATCCCCGCACACTAACACTATCCTACACCCACTAGGGACAATTTACACTTACACCAAGCCAATCAAACTACAAACCTGTACGTCTTTTGGAGTGTGGGAGGAAACTGAAGATCTCGGAGAAATCCCACGCAGGTCACGTGGAGAACGTGCAAACTCCGTACAGACAGCGCCCGTGGTGGGGATCGAACCCGGGTCTATGGCGCTGTAAGGCAGCAACTCTACCGCTGGAGTTTATAATGTTTAATAGCCCGATAGTTGTAAGTCAGAGCTGACCCAAAACATCGCCTATCCATGTTTTCCAGAGATGTTGCCTGACCCGCTGAGTTGCTTCAGCACTTTGTGTCTTTTTTTGTTGTTGCAAACCAGCATCTACCAAGCTCAGGCTCAGCGATCGTTTCGCTGAACACCTCCGCTCAGTGTGCCTAAACCTACCTGATCTCCCGGTGGCTCAGCACTTCAACACCCGTCCCATTCCCAATCTGACCTTTCTGTCCAGGGCCTCCTCCACTGTCAGAGTGAGGCCCAGCGCAAATTGGAGGAACAACACCTCGTATTTCGCTTGGGCAGCTTACACCCCAGCGGTATGAACGTTGACCTCTCTAACTTCAAGTAACCCTTGCTTTCCCTCTCTCTCCCCATCCCCCCCCTTCCCAGTTCTCCGACCAGTCTGACTGTCTCCGATGACATTTTATCTCCGTTTGCTTTGTTGTTCCCTTCTCCCAGCTAACAATGGTCTATTCTACATTTTCCTTGATCTCCTTTCCCTTTGCCCTGCTTTCACACCTTACACTTCCTTTTCTATGTATCTCCCTCTCCTCTGACATCAGTCCGAAGAAGGGTCTCGACCCGAAAGGTCACCCATAGCAACCCACCTCCTGGCCCGGGCGGCCACCATTGGTGGAGCGTGAGCACGTGGCCGCTGGCTGGGTGAGGTCACGTGGGAAGTGGGGCTGTGACGTCACCTCTTGCCCCTTATTTGGGAGTGAGCACGTTGGCAACCCTATACGCCATGCACATCCCTCCCACACAGAGTCATGGATTCATAGTGCTTATCCCCGCTTAATCATCTGCCAATCCAGATATCTCTTAATCTTTTTTTTTTTTTTTTAAATTAATTTCATTTAAATTTTAACAAAACAAATACATGTATGAACTCATAGTACGCGATGGTACCTACATTATAAATTCGATTATACATTTTAAATTCGATTATACTTGTATTGTTCTGTATTATCTCCCCACCCACAACTATCTCTTAATCTTTGTGTAAGAAGGAACTGCAGATGCTAGCTTACAGCGAAGATGGACACCAAATGCTGGAGTAACTCAGCAGGTCGGGCAGCATCTCTGGAGAGAAGGAATGGGTGCCGTTTTGGGCCAAGACCCTTGTTCAGACAGAGTCAGGGATGGGAAGTTACAGAACAAAGCAGAGCGTGCATCGATGACTCCCCTGACTCTCAGTCTGAAGAAGGGTCTGGAATCTTTTCGGCAACCTCTCTATTTGCCTCTAGCTTAATCTTTCCTGTAGTGTGCAGCCCAGGCCTACACACAATATTTAGGGCGGCACGGTGGCGCAGCGGTAGAGTTGCTGCCTCACAGCGCCAGAGACCCGGGTTCGGTCCCGACTACGGGTGCTGTCTGTACGGAGTTTGTACGTTCTCCCAGTGACCTGTGTGGGTTTTCTCTGAAATTGGCAGTTTCCTCCCACACTCCAAAGACGTACAGGTTTTGTAGATTAATTGGCTTGGTATAAATGTAGATTACAATAGACAATAGACAGTAGACAATAGGTGCAGGAGGAGGCCATTCGGCCCTTCGAGCCATTCAACGTGATCATGGATGATCATCCACAATCAGTACCCTGTTCCTGCCCTCTCCCCATACCCCCTGACTCCGCTATCATTAAGAGCTTTATCTAACTCTCTCTTGAAAGCATCCAGAGAATTGGCCTCCACTGCCTTCTGAGGCACAGAATTCCACAGATTCACATCTCTCTGAATGGCGTGTGTGGGATATCGTCAGTGTGCGGGGATCGCTGGTCAGCGAGGACTCGGTGGGCCGAAGGGCCTGTATCCCTAAACTAAAACTAACTGAGGCCTAAATGAAGACTTCATTTTGTAGCAGTTCAAATTCCAGCTGTAGCAAAGCTGGGCGGAAATTTAAATCAGAGCACTAGAAATAGTGGCTTGATTTTAACACGCTGTGGAAACCATTAAGTGATGGCAACAATGGTGAATGGAAAATCAATTAGTATTTACATTTTGCTTGACCCATCAAAAGAAGTGTCAAGACTGGGAGATGTTGTGTATTCATCTGCAGGAATAATTGCTGCAGTGCCTTTATTGTTAATCATCCCCTGCCTCTCTGATGTCACAAATTCTCGGGCCTTTCTCGACGGGTGGCAAATGTATTTATTTTCTCTCTGGCAAATATTTTGCTGAACTAGAGTGAACGGGGATTGACAAGAAGATGGGGCTGTATCGTTCTTTAGACGGTCTGAAGAAGGGTCTCGACCCGACACATCGCCCATTCCTTCTCTCCGGAGATGCTGCCTGTCCTGCTGAGTTGCACCTGCACTTTGTGTCTCTCATATCATATCATATCATATCATATATCTACAGCCGGAAACAGGCCTTTTCGGCCCTCCAAGTCCGTGCCGCCCAGTGATCCCCGTACATTAACACTATCCTACACCCACTAGGGACAATGTTTTTACATTTACCCAGCCAATTAACCTACATACCTGTACGTCTTTGGAGTGTGGGAGGAAACCGAAGATCTCGGAGAAAACCCACGCAGGTCACGGGGAGAACGTACAAACTCCTTACAGTGCAGCACCCGTAGTCAGGATCGAACCTGAGAGTCCGGCGCTGCATTCGCTGTAAAGCAGCAACTCTACCGCTGCGCTACCGTGCCGCCCTCTCCTCGTTCTTTTTTTAAATTTAATTTTTTTTTAAATTTTATTTAAATTTTAACAAAACAAATACATGTATGAACTCATAGTACGCGATGGTACCTACATTATAAATTCGATTATACATTTAAATTCGATTATACCTGTATTGTTCTGTATTATCTCCCCACCCACATCCCCCCTCCCCCCACCTTCCTCGTTCTTTTTTTTTTTTTTTCTTTTTTTTAAAATATTTTATTTAAGTTTTAACAGAACTCATACGTTTTAAATTTCATAATAAACAATAATAAGTACCAAAGCTAATTTTAGATAAACATCAGGAAAGATTTCTCAAAATATCAATAGCAGTAGCAAAAAAATGTGTAGCGGTCACTTGGAAAGATCAAAATGAAATAAGATTTGAAAGATGGTATGCAGAAATGCGTAGTTGTATCCCATTAGAAAAAGCAACGTATAATCTGAGAAATAGATATGACTTCTTCTTGAAGGTGTGGAACCCATTCATTTTAAAGCTAGGATTAAGAATTGGAAATATTTAAACCCTCCTCGTTCTTAATCACACTCTGCCTCGAAGATATAATGCTGGTTCCGCATTGTTCTACGTTCCACGTTTAGCTTAGTTTAGCTTAGAGATACAGGGCGGAAACAGGCCCTTCGGCCCACCGAGACCGCGCCGCCCAGCGATCCCCGCACATTTTACTGAATGTGCTGAATTTTACTGAAGCCAATTAACCTCTAAACTTGTGCGTCTTTGGAGTGAGGGAGGAATAGGGAATAGGGAAGCACTCGCGGAAACCCCAGGCGGTCACGGGGAGAAGGTACAAGCTCCGTACAGACAGCACCCGTAGTCAGGATCGAACCCGGGGCTCTGGCGCTGCGAGGCAGCAACTCTACCGCCGCGCCACCGTGCCCCACCCACGTTCTCCAGAGATGCTGCCTGACCGGTTGAGTCATTCCAGCACTTTGTGTACGTTTTTATGTAAACCAGCATCTGCAGTTTCATTCCTTCTACAGCCCGAAGGGTCTCGACCCCATAACGCCACCCCCTACCTTCACTCCAGAGATGCTGCCTGTCCTGCTGAGTTACTCCAGCACCTGGTGAATGTTTTTTTTTGTGAGCCACCATCTGCAGTTCCTTGCTTCCACAACCCGCCTCCTTTCCGCTCTGGGTTTGTTTATCTTCTTCACAGTGTTTTAATCAGTGCCCCGGGCTTCTGTCGTTGTCTGCAGTGTTTGTGTTCGTCGGCGAGGTTTGGTGAAGCGTGGGAATCTGTGAGCGTGTCTCTATATTTAGGAGTGCGTTGTGGGATTGTTTCAATGGTGCCATCACCAGATGTCACTAGCAGGCTGCCATTGCTGGTTTAAAGCTCATGAACCAGCGAAACCTCATGAACCAGCGAAACCTCATGAACCAGCAAAACCTCATGAACCAGCGAAACCTTATGAATCAGCAAAACCTCATGAACCAGCGAAACCTCATGAACCAGCGAAACCTCATGAACCAGCGTGGAGGTTGGCACTTCACAGTCTGCTCCCCGCATCGATAACGCTCTTCCCTCCAAATCAGGATGCTGCTTCGTAGAACTTCAAGATTTCAAGATTTCAAGATCAATTAAGTGTCTCATTAAGGTACTGTGACATTTGAGCTACTATACAGTCTTTTTTTTTTTTTTTTAAATATTTTATTTAAATTTTAACAGAACCCATACGTTATACATTTTACATTCCTTAGTAAACAATAGTCACTGACCTATAACTTCGATTATACACGTATTGTTCTGTATTTTCTCCCCTCCCCCCCACCCCCCCACCCCCCAGTTCAAAAGAAGGAAAAAGAAAAAGCAGAAGAAAGAAAGAAAAAGAAAAACCTGGAGTCCTGAGGGAGTCACTTCCGAGTAGTATACAGTCTTACAGCCATCTAAGAATAATGGGGAGGCCATTTAAAACTGAGGTGAGAAGAAACTTTTTCACCCAGGGAGTTGTGAATTTGTGGAATTCTCTGCCACAGAGAGCAGTGGAGGCCAATTCACTGGATGAATTTAAGAGAGAGTTAGATAGAGCTCTAGGGGCTAGCAGAATCAAGGGATATGGGGAGAAAGCAGGCACGGGTTACTGATTGTGGATGATCAGCCATGATCACAATGAATGGCGGTGCTGGCTCGAGGCTTGTAATCACTGGAATTTAGAAGGATGAGAGGAGATCTTATCGAAACGTATAAGATTATTAAGGGGTTGGACACGTTAGAGGCAGGAAACATGTTCCCAATGTTGGGGAAGTCCAGAACCAGGGGCCACAGTTTAAGAACCAGGCAGGTCACGGGGGGGAACGTACAAACTCCGTACAGACGGCGCCTGTAGTCGGGATGGAACCCGGGTCTCCGGTGCTGTGAGGCAGCAACTCTACCACCGTGCCTCTCCTGATACATTGAATCACATTTTTAAATCACATGGTTTTTAAAATGGGAAACACTGCAGAATGTGTAAATCCTGTTAGAAACATAGAAACATAGACAACAGGTGCAGGAGGAGGCCATTCGGCCCTTCGAGCCAGCACTGCCATTCATTGTGATCATGGCCGATCATCCACAATCAGTAACCCGTGCCTGCCTTCTCCCCGTATCCCTTGATTCCACTAGCCCCTAGAGCTCGATCTAACTCTCTTTTAAATCCATCCAGTGATTTGGCCTTCACTGCCCTCTGTGGCAGAGAATTCTACAAATTCACAACTCTCTGGGTGAAAAAGTTTCTTCTCACTTCAGTTTTAAATGGCCTCCCCTTTATTCTTAGACTGTGGCCCCTGGTTTTGGATTCGCCCAACATTGGGAACACTTTTCCTGCATCTAGCTTATCCAGTCCTTTTATAATTTGATATGTTTTTATAAGATCCCCTTTAAACTCCAGTGAATACAAGCCCAGTCTTTCCAATCTTTCCTCATATGACAGTACCGCCATCCTAGGGATCAATCTCGTGAACCTACGCTGCACTGCCTCAATTACATGCAGGAAACATGTTCCCAATGTTGGGGGAGTCCAGAACCAGGGGCCACAGTTTAAGAATAAGGGCTAGGCCGTTTAGAACTGAGATGAGGAAAAACGTTTCCAGTCAGAGAGTTGTGAATCTGTGGAATTCTCTGCCTCAGAAGGCAGTGGAGGCCAATTCTCTGAATGCATTCAAGAGAGAGCTAGATAGAGCTCTTAAGGATAGTCTGAAGAAGGGTCTCGACCCGAAACGTTGCCCATTCCTTCTCTCCTGAGATGCTGCCTGACCTGCTGAGTTACTCCAGCATTTTGTGAATAAATACCTTCGATTTGTACCAGCATCTGCAGTTATTTTCTTATACTTAAGGATAGCAGAGTCAGGGGGTATGGGGAGAAGGCAGGAACGGGGTACTGTTTATTAATTATTAATTAATTTTATTTAAATTTTAACAAAACAAATACATGTATGAACTCATAGTACGCGATGGTACCTACATTATAAATTCGATTATACATTTTAAATTCGATTATACCTGTATTTGTTCTGTATTATCTCCCCACCCACAACCCCCCTCCCCCCCCACCCCCCAGTTAGAAAAAAGAGGAAAAAGGAGAAGAAGAAAGATAAAGAAATAAAAATAAAAAAGGAAAGAAAGAAAGAAAGAAGAAAGAAGGAAACCTGGAGACAAGAAGGAAACACTTCCGGCTAATTTCTTATTGTAATTCAATGTTTTTATTTCAAATTAAAGGAATTGAATCCCTGATTCAGGGCAAGGGAACTAAAAAATTTATATCTTCAATGTATAAATTGTTACAAAAATCTAGTCCAAAGACAGGAATTCAAAAATCAAGACAAAGATGGGAAACAGATCTGAATATTAGCATTGATGAACCAAGTTGGGAAAGATTGTGTTTAGAAAGTATGAAAAATACTATTAATGTGAGATATAGTTTAGTACAATACGGGGTACTGTTTGAGAATGATCAGCCATGATCACATTGAATGGCGGTGCTGGCTCGACGGGCCGAATGGCCTACTCCTGCACCTATTGTCTATTGTCTATTACAAGGTTGTCCTTCCTCAAATTAGGAGACCAAAACTGCGCACAATTTGATTTGTTGATTTGGATTTTGAATTTTCTCTTCCCGATGTTGTTCTTTCTCTTCCCCTGAGCTAATCAATCACACTCATATTGTACAGACAAACTCTCAGGGCTTTAGTTAGGATTTTAACATATAAATTCAATAAGGAGAGTGACACGTAATGTGTTGATATTAACAAGCCCTTGCGTTTATCTGAAGATAATGAGATAACGGCATACAAGGTGATGTGTAGGTTGTGATTATCAAGGAATCTTGGTGAGGAAGAGGGGAAACCGGAATATTTTCTCCTGCCTCCCACCGCAATACAGTGTGTTTTGTACACGGCTTCTCATTTTTAACATCAGGCTCACAAACGTTTCACTGTGCAGGACCAGAGGGCACAGCCTCAGAATTAAAGGACGTTCCTTTCGGGAAGGAGATGAGGAGGAATTTCTTCAGCCAGAGGGTGGTGAATCTGTGGGATTCTTTGCCACAGATGGCTGTGGAGGCCAAGTCAGTGGATATTTTTTAAGGCAGAGATAGATAGATTCTTGATTAGTGCGGGTGTCAGGGGTTATGGGGAGAAGGCAGGAGATTGGGGTTGGGAGGGAAAGATAGATCAGCCATGATTGAATGGCGGAGTGGACTTGATGGGTCCAATGGCCTAATTCTGGTCCTATCACTTATGAGCTTATGAAGTCATTTTAAAGGCATACAGTTTGCTTGCCTTCATTGGTCAGGAGATTTAATCAGGAAGTCATGATGTAGCTCTTACAGGACTTATTGGACTGAACTTATAGAGTTACTTTCAAGAAAGAGCTAGATAGCAGAGCTCTTAAGGATAGCGGAGTCAGGGGGTATGGGGAGAAGGCAGGA
The DNA here is from genome assembly GCF_053455715.1 of Rhinoraja longicauda. Lineage (NCBI taxonomy): Eukaryota > Metazoa > Chordata > Chondrichthyes > Rajiformes > Arhynchobatidae > Rhinoraja > Rhinoraja longicauda. Next base: position 46,150,808 of record NC_135967.1, on the reverse strand, counting down.
ACGGGGTACGGATTGAGAATGATCAGCCATGATCACATTGAATGGTGGTGCCGGCTCGAAGGGCCGAGTGGCCTACTCTTGCACCAATTCAAGAGATTCAAGATTCAAGATAGCTTTATTGTCATCCAAATTTGACGAAATTCAGTCACCCACAGTCCAACAATAAAAGCATCAAAATAGGCATTAAAATTACACAACTGTAGCGACCATAGAGAATGGTCCAGGTCGTCGAACCCTCGGATTGGCCAGCGAGGTCACGTGGGAACGCGACCATGGGGATTGGTCCAGGAAACGACATCGCTGATTGGCCAGCGATGTCAGGTGCGCGTTTGGCGCCCGTTTTAGCGAGTTCGGCGAAGTCTTCAAGGAAGACAGTAAGTTTATATTGGTTGTCCTGTAACTTGTTGTTTTGACTCTGTATTCGTGTATTGCGGCTGCAATAAACTTCGTCTACAACTAGCAAGTTTCGGACTCGCCATATTGGTGACCCCGAACGTGATCTGGACGATCACCAACTGAGCAGGAACCCGACGCCTCGTTGACGATGACCGAGCAGGGCACACCGGAGTCAAGCGCGGCAGGCGTTCATCTTCCGTTATTTTGGACGTACGCACCGCAAGCTTGGTTTATCCACGCCGAGGCTCAATTCCACATAAAGAAGGTGTCGGACGATGCCACGAAGTACTTCTACCTCGTCAGCGCTCTATCGCCGGACACAACCAAGCGCATGATGCGGTTTATCATAACTTCACCTGCGGAAGACAAATATGAAACCATGAAGAAGGCATTACTGCGAACCTTCGGGTTAAATAAGCATGGTGGTGCGGCAAAACTTCTGCACCTACCGGAGCTTGGAGACCAACTGCCTTCCGTCCGCATGGCCGAAATGATGGTGCTAGCCGGTGAGCACACGGATTGCCCGATGTTTGAACAGGCATTCCGCGAGAAACTTCCCGAGGATGTCCGACTGCTGCTTACGGATTGTTCTTTTAAGGACCCCGAAGCATATGCAGCGAAAGCGGACGCGCTCATAGCGGGAAAAAACAAGGCAGGGGATTCCATCAACAAAGTCTCGACATCGGTGACCACGCCACAGCGACGGCAAGATGGCGCCACGTCTCCCGCCAATTCTCCGAAAGCCCGCCAAAAAGATCCGCACAAGTGCGGCTGGTGCTATTATCACCTACGATGGGGTAACGAATCCCGCAACTGTCGTTTGCCTTGTACCTTCGCGGGAAATGCCTCGGCCGATCGTACATAGGGGCAGTTACGATTGGCCAGAACCGGCGCCTCTATGTCCATGATCGATTCACGGACACAGAATTTTTGGTAGACACCGGAGCCATCGTCAGCATAGTGCCGCCGACCGACCTCGAAACCAGATCGGGTAAGACAGGTCCCACCCTCATCGCGGTTAATGGCAGCCCAATTCGCACTTTCGGCACACGGAAGATGTCCCTTGCGTTAGGCCTCCGCACGTACGAATGGCCATTCATCATAGCCGACGTCAAACAAGCGATCCTGGGCGCAGATTTTCTCTGGGCTTTTTCACTGGTTCCTGATGTCCGCGGTAACGACCTCCGACCCGCTGCTGAAGACGAGCACGTCGCTCCGGCAATCGCCTCCTCGCCCAGCCCTACTGTCCAGGCCGTCCTCGCGGCCCCCGACTCGTATGCTGCGATTCTGGCAGAGTTCCCAGAGCTGCTCGTCCAACGTTTTGACGCACCTTCAGCTAAGCACGGTGTGGTCCATCACATCCGCACCGAAGGCCCTCCCGTTTTCGCTCGGGCCAGGAGACTACCGCCAGACAAACTGGTGGTGGCACGGGCGGAGTTCAGGAAGATGGAGGAAATGGGAATTGTTCGTCAGTCTGACAGCCCGTGGGCCTCGCCGTTACACATGGTCTCCAAGGCATCTGGGGGGTGGAGGCCATGTGGCGATTATCGGCGTCTCAATGCTGTCACCACGGCTGATCGCTACCCCATACCGCACCTACAGGACTTTTCATCTGGACTGGAAGGAGCGGTAGTGTTTTCCAAAATCGATTTGGTGCGAGGATACCATCAGATTCCGGTGCGACCGGAGGACATACAAAAAACTGCAACTATTACTCCGTTCGGGTTGTTTGAATGGTTGCGTATGCCTTTCGGTTTAAAGAACGCGGCACAGGCTTTCCAGCGACTGATGGACCGCGTGGGCAGGGGTTTATCCTTTGTGTTTATTTATTTAGACGACATCCTGGTAGCCAGCCCCTCAGTGCAAGAACACCAGGCCCATTTGCGGACCGTGTTCCAGCGGCTCCAAGACCACGGGCTCATTATTCAACCCTCCAAATGTCAATTCGGCCTGCCTGCCCTCGATTTTCTAGGGCACAGAATTACCCCTGCCGGCGCTGCCCCTTTGCCAGAGAAGGTGGAGGCTATCCGGGCTTTCCCCAGGCCCACCACAGTAAAAGGGCTGCAGGAGTTCGTAGGCATGGTTAATTTCTACCATAGATTCGTTCCGGCAGCGGCGCGAGTCCTGCGCCCGCTTTTCCAATGCCTTGCAGGTAATCCGGTAGAGTTGTTGTGGTCCCCGACCGCAGAGTCGGCTTTTACGGCAGCTAAGGCAGCCTTGGCAGACGCCACCATGTTGGTTCATCCGAGCCCCTCCGCCCCCACGTCCCTGACGGTTGACGCCTCTGACGTGGCGGTGGGTGGAGTTCTGGAGCAGCAGGTTGGTGGCCGTTGGCAGCCTTTAGCGTTTTTCAGCCGGCAACTAAATTCGGCCGAGCTGAAATATAGCGCATTTGACCGAGAGCTTCTAGCTCTCCATTTAGCTGTCCGTCATTTCAGGTATTTCCTCGAGGGCCGCCCATTTGTGGCATTTACGGACCACAAGCCATTAACATTTGCTTTTTTGAAATTGTCTGACCCATGGTCGGCCCGCCAGCAGCGGCACCTGACTGCTATCTCAGAATTTACCACAGATGTCCGTCATATCGCGGGTAAGCTGAATGCCGTTGCTGACGCCCTGTCTAGACCTGCTTTTCCCCCTATTTCGGCGGTGGACTGCGAAGTGGATCCCCAGGAGCTTGCGGAGGCACAGCTTCTGGCGGATACCGTTTCGACGTACCAGTCCACCACTTCGGGATTGAAGTTGGCCCAGGTAGCTTGTGGGTCGGAGGGCACGAAAGTCTGGTGCGATGTTTCTCTTCCTCGCCCCAGGCCGGTAGTACCGCCCTCCCTTCAGCGCCGGGTTTTCGATGCCATTCATGGGCTGGCGCACCCGTCCATCCGCTCCACCTCTGCCTTGGTGGCAGCGAGGTTTGTCTGGCATGGCCTGCGGAAACAGGTAGCGGGGTGGGCACGTTCCTGCGTGCCCTGTCAGACCGCTGAAGTCCAGCGCCACGTCCAGCCCCCCGTACAGGATTTCGAAGTCCCGGCTTTTCGTTTTTTCCACATCCACGTGGATTTGGTCGGGCCTTTGCCTTCCTCCCGGGGCTACACCCACCTCCTCACGGTGGTGGATCGGTTCACCCGGTGGCCAGAGGCTTTCCCATTGTTTGACATCTCGTCAGCGTCTTGTGCTAGGACTTTGGCCCTTCATTGGGTAGCTCGTTTCGGGGTCCCGGCAGTTATTACAACTGACAGAGGACCACAGTTCACTTCGTCCCTCTGGGCCGCGCTGGCGGAACTGTACGGGTCCAAATTACAACCCACAACTGCATATCACCCCCAGGCAAATGGTCTCGTAGAGAGGTTCCACCGCCAACTTAAGGCGTCCCTCTGTGCAAGGCTTGAAGGCCCGGACTGGGTAGACCAACTCCCTTGGGTTCTGTTGGGCATCCGGACGGCTCCTAAGCCAGATCTCGGTGCGTCGTCCGCAGAGCTGGTATATGGCTCGACCCTTCGAGTACCTGGAGATCTGTTTCCGGACACTTCAGCACTGCTCCCTACAGTCCCAGCAGCGTTAGCAGCTCTCCGGGAACGGGTGGGCTCCCTGGCTCCAGTGCCGACTTCACGTCATGGGTGTCCCATGGTACATGAACCGTCTTCCCTGAAGGACTGTGAGTTTGTTTTTTTGCGTAAAGATGCCCATCGCGCCCCGTTGCAGAGGGTCTATCAAGGGCCGTTTCGGGTTTTACGTAAGGGAACGGCTACTTTCACCTTAGACATGGGCGGCAAGAGTGAACTCGTCTCGGTGTCCCGGCTCAAACCTGCCCATTTGGACCCGGATCAACCAGTCCTGGTCGGTCAAACCCCGAGAAGAGGCCGACCTCCGTTAGTTCCGCCCAGTCCACAAACCCCCATTCCGACAGTTCCTCCGGGACCCCCAGTTTCGGCAGTTCCCCTAGGACCCCCCGTTTCGGCAGTTCCTCCAGGACCCCCCGTTCCGGTAGTTCCTCCAGAACCTCCCGTTCCGGCTGTTCCACCAAGTCCGGAACCTCCGGCTCCTGTGGTTCAGGCTGTCCCTCTCCGTACTCGTTATGGTCGCGAAATCCGGCTCCCTGCTAGGTTCCGCACCTCGGGTTCTGGGGGGGGTCATGTGGCGACCATAGAGAATGGTCCAGGTCGTCGAACCCTCGGATTGGCCAGCGAGGTCACGTGGGAACGCGACCATGGGGATTGGTCCAGGAAACGACATCGCTGATTGGCCAGCGATGTCAGGTGCGCGTTTGGCGCCCGTTTTAGCGAGTTCGGCGAAGTCTTCAAGGAAGACAGTAAGTTTATATTGGTTGTCCTGTAACTTGTTGTTTTGACTCTGTATTCGTGTATTGCGGCTGCAATAAACTTCGTCTACAACTAGCAAGTTTCGGACTCGCCATACAACCCCCAAAACACACAAAAGAAACATCCATCAAGAAAACATCCATCACAGTGAGTCTCCTCCAGTCCTCTCCTCACTGTGATGGAAGGCCACAATGTATTTTCCCTTCTCCTGCTGTCCTCTCCCGCGGTCAGGTTGTTATGGTTTCAGGCCGCGCCGAGCTTAAGGCGAGTCGCAGCCGCTCCTGCAGCCTCCGAAGACGGCCGGCTCCGCCGATGATAAGTCCGATCCGGGGTGGGCGAACACGCTGCTGCTGCTGACGCTGTTGCTGCACGTCGGGGCGGTCGTGGCTCCCGACATTGAAGCCCCCGCCCAGCAGAGAAATATCCCGCGGCCTATTTTATGCCGCGCCGGACGGTGAAATGTCCGCGACCCAAGCCCCGCGATCCGGGGCGGGCGAACACGCTGCCGCTGCCGGAGCTCCCGATGTCGGCATCCACGCGGCCCGAGCCTAAGGCGAGTCGCAGCTGCTCCCGCAGCCTCCGAAGACGGCCGGCTCCGCTGATGGTAAGTCCGGTCCGTGGGCTCTGCGAACCGGAGCCCTGGAGGCCGCCAGCTCCTGGAGTTGGGCCGATGGTAGGCCGCAGCAGGAACGGAGACAACACCCAGAAAACAAAGGTCGGGTCTCCGTTCGGAAGGGACACATATTTACAATTTTACAGTTCCCCCCCTCCCCCCCCCACATACACACACAGAACACAAACACAAAAACACCACATCACAACTACAATTAAGACAAAAAAACAACAAAAACACAAAGACAAATGGACCGCAGGTAAGCCGCAGCTGCTAGGGCAACGCCGCCATGTTGTCTATTGTCTGCATGATTTACCGAATGCACAGAGTCTTTGACCCAGGGGACTAGAAGACATAGGTTTAAGGCGAGAGGAAAAAGATTTAATAGGAATCTGACGGGCTCAAAGGGTAGTGGGAATGAACAGCCAGAGGAGGTAGTTGAGGCATGTACATGGATAGGAAAGTTTAGTGCAGGAAGGAACTGCAGATGCTGGTTTAAACCGAAGATAGACCCAAAAACCTGGAGTAACTTGGCAGGACAGGCAGCACCTCTGAAGTCTGAAGAAGGGTCTCGACTCGAAACGTCACCCATTCCTTCTCTCCAGAGATGCTGCCTGACCCGCTGAGTTACTCCAGTTTTCCGTGCCGATATTAGGATAAGTTTGGTTTGGTTTGGTTTAGTTTCACGTGTACTGAGGTACAGAGAAAAAGGTTTGTTATGTGTGATCCATGTGTCAACAAAAAAACTGAAGTCTGACGAAGAATTCTGACCCGAAACGACACCTATCCTTTTTGTCCAGAGATGAGGCCTGCCTCGCCGAGTTACTCCAGCACTTTGTGTCTGTCTTCAGCGAAACAAAACCTATACATGATCAGAGGGATATTAGCCAGATGTGGGCAGGTGGGACTAGCTTAGATGGGGCATTTTGGTCACCATGGATGAGTTGTGCCAAAGGGCCTATTTCCGTGCTGTATGATTCACAGACAGTTTAGTTTAGTTTAGTTTAGAGATACAGCGCGGAAATAGGCCCTTCGGCCCACCGCGTCCGCGCCGACCAGCGATCCCCGCACATTAGCACTATCCTACGGACAAATTTTACATTTACCAGGCCAATTAACCTACATACCTGTACGGCTTTGGAGTGTGGGAGGAAACCGGAGATCTCGGAGAAAACCCACGCAGGTCACGGGGAGAACGTACAAACTCCGTACAGGCAGTGCCTGTAGTCGGGATGGAACCCGAGTCTCCGGCGCTGCATTAGCTGGAAGGCAGCAACTCTACCGCCGCGCCACCGTTTCTTCCCAGCTGTTATCAGGCAACTGAACCATCCTATCACAACCAGAGAACAGTGCTGAACTACTATCTACCTCATTGGTGACCCTCGGACTATCCTTGATCGGACTTTACTGGCTTTACCTTGCACTAAACGTTATTCCCCCTCTCATGTATCTGTACACTGTAAACGGCTCGATTGTGATCGTGTGTTGTCTTTCCGCTGACTGGTTAGCGCGCAACAAAAGCTTTTCACTGTACCTCGGTACACGTGACAATAAACTGAACTGATGACTGATAACTAACCTGATAACTGATATCACTCTATTCCTGCATTAACACAGTTTAAACAGTTAATTGTTTGTGAAATGTCTCCAGTTGGCGTGAAAAGGCACTATACCTGAAAGAATGGGTTGACTGGGCTTGTATTCACTGGAATTTAGAAGGATGAGAGGGGATCTTATAGAAACAAATAAAATTCTTAAAGGATTAAAAAAATATATATAATAATAAATTTAAAAAAAGATTGGACAGGCTAGATGCAGGGAAAATGTTCCCGATGTTGGGGGAGTCCAGAACCAGGGGGTCACACAGTTTAAGAATAAGGGGGAGGCCATTTAGGACTGAGATGAGGAAAAACCTTTTCACCCAGAGAGTTGTGAATCTGTGGAATTCTCTGCCACAGAAGGCAGTAGAGGCCGATTCACTGGATGTTTTCAAGAGAGAGTTAGATTTAGCTCTCAGGGCTAAAGGAATCAAGGGATTTGAGGAGAAGGCAGGAACGGGGTACTGATTGTGGATGATCAGCCATGATCATATTGAAGAATGTTCTCGAAGAAGGGTCTCGACCCGAAACGTCACCCATTCCTTCTCTCCCGAGATGCTGCCTGTCCCGCTGAGTTACTCCAGCATTTTGTGAATAAATACCTTCGATTTGTACCAGCATCTGCAGTTATTTTCTTATTCTTATATGATCACATTGAATGGCGGTGCTGGCTCGAAGGGCCGAATGGCCTACTCCTGCACTTATGTTTCTATTTTTCTATATTTCTATATTTCTATCAGCCGATATGTCCCTTTTAAAATATGTTGTCGTCTGGCATTAATTCATCAATCTTGCTCATCTCCTCTCGGCAGTCGTCAGCTAATTATTTAGTACGTTTACTCCAGAGAGAAGGGAAGTGTGATCTGCTAACATGTTCTATGTTAGTAATTATTCACAGGCTGCTCCCTTGGTTAAAGAGGCATCTTGTGGCGTGGAGTTGCGATCCTCTCCTGGGTTAGTCTCCGTGGTGAAGGGATGGGCGTGTGGCCGGGTAATGAGCTGTAATCTACTTGTTAGTGTTTCAAAGCTCTCTGGCCTTCGGCAGTTTCCAAGTTGCAACTCAAAGGTTGCTGGAAAAAGAGGCAATTGTTGGAGCAACAGCAGGCCAGGCAGCATGTGTGGAGGTAAAAGGACACAAAATGCTAGAGTAATCTCTCTCTCTCTCTCTCTCTCTCTCTCTCTCTCTCTCTCTCTCTCTCTCTCTCTCTCTCTCTCTCTCTCTCTCTCTCTCTCTCTCTCTCTCTCTCTCTCTCTCTCTCTCTCTCTCTCTCTTTCTATCTCTCTCTCTCTCTCTCTCTCTCTCTCTTTCTATCTCTCTCTCTCTCTCTCTCTCTCTCTCTCTCTCTCTCTCTCTCTCTCTCTCTCTCTCTCTCTTTCTTTCTTTCTATCTCTCTCATTCTTTCTCTCTCTCTCTCTCTCTCTCTCTCTCTCTCTCTCTTTCTATCTCTCTCATTCTCTCTCTCTCCCTTTCTATCTCTCTCTCTCGCTCTCTCTCTCTCTCTCTCTCTCTCTCTCTTTCTATCTCTCTCATTCTCTCTCTCTCCCTTTCTCTCTCTCTCTCGCTCTCTCTCTCTCTCTCTCTTTCTATCTCTCTCATTCTTTCTCTCTCTCTCTCTCTCTCTCTCTCTCTCTCTCTCTCTTTCTATCTCTCTCATTCTTTCTCTCTCTCTCTCTCTCTCTCTTACTATCTCTCTCATTCTCTCTCATTCTCTCTCTCTCTCTCTCTCTCTCTCTCTCTCTCTCTCTCTCTCTCTATCTCTCTCTCTCTCTTTCTATCTCTCTCATTCTTTTTCTCTCTCTCTCTCCCTCTCTCTCTCTCTCGCTCTCTCCCAATTCAATTTTCAATTTTCAATTTTAAATACTTTATTGGCATGATAAGATACATCGTTATGTTGCCAAAGTATAGAACATAACATACATATTTCAAATGCATGAACATAAATACAATTACACAAGTACTCTCTCTCTCTCCCCCCCCCCCCCCCCCTCCCTCTCCCTCTCCCCCCCTCCCCTTCTCTCTCTCTCTTTGTTTTAAATTCTACATTTTGAGTTCCCTGACACTCTCTCAAGAGGAATTGAACACAGCTTCAAAGTGATAATTTGGTGACTAATCCAGTGACTTCGCACTGTGAGCTCCACCTGTGAGCTCCGGCACGGTGGCGCAGCGGTAGAGTTGCTGCCTTACAGCGAATGCAGCGCCGGAGACTCAGGTTCGATCACGACTACGGGCGCCATCTGTACGGAGTTTGCACGTTCTCCCCGTGACCTGCGTGGGTTTTCTCCGAGATCTTCGGTTTCCTCCCACACTCCAAAGACGTACAGGTTTGTAGGTTAATTGACTGGGTAAATGTAAAAATTGTCCCGAGTGTGTGTAGGATAGTGTTAATGTGTGGGGATCGCTGGGCGGCGCGGACTCGGTGGGCCGAAGGGCCTGTTTCCGCGCTGTATCTCTAAATCTAAAAAAAATCAACAAAAAAAAAATCTAAAATCTGCCACAGAAGGCTGTGGAGGCCAATTCACTGGGTGCTTTCAAGAGAGAGTTCGAGATATCTCTTCGGGCTAAAGGAATCAAGGGATATGGGGAGAAGGCAGGAACGGGGTACTGATTGTGGATGATCAGCCATGATCATATTGAATGGAGGTGCTGGCTCGAAGGGCTGAATGGCCTCCTCCTGCACCTATTGTCTATTGTCTATTGTCTATTACAAGGTTGTCCTTCCTCAAATTAGGAGACCAAAACTGCGCACAATTTGATTTGTTGATTTGGATTTTGAATTTTCTCTTCCCGATGTTGTTCTTTCTATGTCTGTTTTACCTCCATCTGTCTGCACTGAAGCAGAGTAAGGAAGTGATTTCTTTGTATGTTTGTTCATGAACCATAATTTCAGGGTTCAATTGCCTACAAATTAGTTTTCTACACAAACTAAAGCTGCCAAAAGACTCAATCCCCTTTCCTGGCAGTGGAGGCACAAATTTACACAAACTCCCCAATTCAAAAACATTTCAAGGTCAAAGGCCTTATTTCTGAATGATTTTCCATTTTTTTCTTTCCCAGGCAGTTGCGATTATTTTCTTTTATTGGTAAGTTATCAGAACAGCACGGTGGCGCAGCGGTAGAGTTGCCGCCTTACAGCGAATGCAGCGCCGGAGACCCGGGTTTGATCCCGACTACGGGCGCCGTCTGTACGGAGTTTGTACGTTCTCCCCGTGACCTGCGTGGGTTTTCTCCGGGTGCTCCGGTTTCCTCCCACATCCCAAAGGAAGTGAAGGTTTGTAGGTTAATTGGCTTTGGTAAATGTAAAAATTGTCCCTAGTGGGTGTAGGATAGTGTTAGTGTGCGGGGATCGCTGGTCGGCGCGGACCCGGTGGGCCGAAGGGCCTGTTTCCGCACTGTATCTCTAAACTAAACTAAACTATCAGCACAGTAGTGTAGGAAAATAACTGTAGATGCTGGTACAAATAGAAGGTATTTATTCATAAAATGCTGGAGTAACTCAACGGGTCAGGCAGCATCTCAGGAGAGAAGGAATGGGCGACGTTTCGGGTCGAGACCCTTCTTCAGACTGATGTCAGGGGGGGCGGGCCAAAGGAAGGATAGAGGTGGAGACAGGAAGATAGAGGGAGATCTGGGAAGGGGGAGGGGATGAGAGGGACAGAGGAACTATCTAAAGTTGGAGAAGTCGATGTTCATACCACTGGGCTGCAAGCTGCCCAGGCGAAATATGAGGTGATGTTCCTCCAATTTCCGGTGGGCCTCACTATGGCACTGGAGGAGGCCCAAGACAGAAAGGTCAGACTGGGAGTGGTAGAGGGAGTTGAAGTGCTCAGCCACCGGGAGATCAGGTTGGTTAAGGCGGACTGAGCGCAGGTGTTGAGCAAAACGATTGCCGAGCCTGCGTTTGGTTTAGCCGATGTAAAGAAGTTGACATCTAGAGCAGCGAATGCAATAGATGAGGTTGGAGGAGGTGCAGGTGAACCTCTGTCTCACCTGGAAAGACTGTTTGGGTCCTTGGATGGAGTTGAGGGGGGAGGTAAAGGGACAGGTGTTGCATCTCGTGCGGTTGCAGAGGAAAGTGCCCGGGGATGGGGTGGTTTGTGTAGGAAGGGACGAGTGGACCAGGGAGTTACGGAGGGAACGGTCTCTGCGGAACGCAGAAAGGGGAGGGGATGGGACGATGTGGCCGGTGGTGGGGTCCCGTTGTAGGTGACGGAAATGTCAGAACAGTAAGATCAGCACAGGATGCCAATAGACAATAGGTGCAGAAAGAGGCCATTCGGCCCTTCGAGCCAGCACCGCCATTCAATGTGATCATGGCTGATCATTCTCAATCAGTACCCCGTTCCTGCCTTCTCCCCATACCCCCTGACTCCGCTATCCTTAAGAGCTCTATCTAGCTCTCTCTTGAATGCATTCAGAGAATTGGCCTTCACTGCCTTCTGAGGCAGAGAATTCTACAGATTCACAACTCTCTGACTGAAAAGGTTTTTCCTCATCTCAGTTCTAAATGGCCTACCCCTTATTCTTAAACTGTGGCCCCATGTTCTGGACTCCCCCAACATTGGGAACATGTTTCCTGCCTCTAACGTGTCCAACCCCTTAATAATCTTATACGTTTCGATAAGATCTCCTCTCATCCTTATAAATTCCAGTGTATACAAGCCTAGTCGCTCCAGTCTTTCAACATATGACAGTCCCGCCATTCCGGGAATTAACCTAGTAAACCTACGCTGCACGCCCTCATTAGCAAGAATATCCTTCCTCAAATTTGGAGACCAAAACTGCACACAGTACTCCATGATGCGGTCTCACTAGGGCCCTGTACAACTGCAGAAGGACCTCTTAGCTCCTATACTCAACTCCTCTTGTTATGAAGGCCACCATTCCATTGGCTTTCTTCACTGCCTGCTGTACCTGCATGCTTCCTTTCAGTGACTGATGCACTAGGACACCCAGATCTCGTTGTACGTCCCCTTTTCCTAACTTGACACCATTCAGATAATACTCCGCCTTCCTATTCTTACCACCAAAGTGGATAACCTCACACTTATCCACATTAAACTGCATCTGCCGTGCATCCGCCCACTCACACAACCTGTCCAAGTCACCCTGCAACCTCATAGCATCTTCCTCACAGTTTACACTACCACCCAGCTTTGTCGAGACCCGAAACGTCACCCATTCCTTCTCTCCAGAGATGCCGCCTGACCCGCTGAGTTACTCCAGCATATTGTGCCTGCCTTCGATTTAAACCAGCATCTGCAGTTCTTTATCTTACTCTTAAACACTTGTTGGTTATATTGATCTCGGATAGAAAATGCCCTTCCCACTTCAAAATAAAGCAACCAATATTGAGTATTGAAGAGCCTTTGCCTACGGGCAAACTAAAACATTGTTAGACTCAAAATGCTGGTGTAAGTGTATAAAGGAATAGATTGGGCAGATGCACACAGTCTCTTGCCCAGCGTAGGTGAATCGAGGACCAGAGGACATGGGTTTAAGGTGAAGGGGAAAAGATTTAATAGGAATTCGAAGGGGTAACTTTTTCACACAGTGGGTGGTGGGTGTATGGAACGAGCTGCCAGAGGAGGTAGTTGAGAATGAGACTACCCCATCATTAAATAAACAGTTAGACAGGTACATGGACAGGACAGGTTTGGAGGGATGTGGGCCAAACAAAGGCAGGTGGGACTGGTGTAGCTGGGACATCTTTTTTTAAAACTCTTCCCTCGATGGAGATGCGATTTTTATTTCCGTGTCGTATCTCTGTCCGCACCGCGGCCTAACATCGTGGAGCTGGCGGCCTCTAGCTGGGGAACGGCTTCGGGAGCTCCAACCACGGGAGCCTGTGGACTTAACGCGGGAGCTCCAAGCCGCAGAAGCTTCGATCGCCCCGATCGCGTGAGCTTCGATCGTCGGCTGCGGGAGCTTCGATCGCCCCGACTGCAGATGGTTCGACTCCCGCCGACTGCAGGAGAAAAGCAGGAAAGAAGATAAGACTTTATTGTTTTCCGTCACAGTGAGGAATGAGGGGAATCTGCCACGGTGGATGTTTATGCCACATTTGCAGTTCATTGTCTATTGTCCATTGTCCCGAGGTGCTGCTTGACCTGTTGAGTTACTCCAGCATTTTGTGCCTACCAATCGTTTAAGAGTAATTTGTATTACAATAACTCCCATTAATACTTTACTCACATCTAATTTCCAGAGCTGTCCAACAGGTAGCGGGACACATCCAAACACTGGTGGCAATTCTGAAGCAAATGGAATTCTTTGCCTTGTCAATAACAGAAGTGGGAAAATATGCTGCGAAGATTAATTAATCAATCAGAGTAAAAATATGAATCCTCCGCTTTATAATGCTCATTTTCTCATTACGTGGACTAATCACTAGCAACCACTTTAGCCGAGTCTTTCTCTCCAACTTTGAGCATTAGGCAATCTCTCCACCTTGTGAGACAAGTGATTTGGAGAGGCTAATTTCTTCACTGGAAATTTGGAGGGGGAAGTCGCAAAGATGAATATGAATGAACGTGTTATTGTAAGGCTGGATGTGAGCAGCATTAAATCTTGGGTTTCGGAACAAGGTGTGAAATAATATTGTGCGTTTTAATGTTGCGGGCATATGCGCTGCTCTGTGACGAGTTCAGGTGCGGGTGGAATTGAACAGATGCTGCAAGCTCTCAGCCGAGTGTGGACAGTAGCGGTTGCCAACTTCCTCACTCCCAAATACGGGACAAAGGGTGACGTCACCGCCCCGCGCCCCACGTGACCTCACCCAGCCAGCGGCCATGTGCTCCCGCTCCACCGATGGCGGCCGCCCGGGCCGGGAGGCGGGTTGCTACGCAACCTCCGTTAGGCGGCACCCGGGCCTCCAGGCCTACAGCGTCCTCCGTCCTACAGTGTCCGGGCCTACACTGTCCGGGCCTACATTGTCCGGGCCTATACTGTCCGGGCCTACACTGTCCGGGCCTACACTGTCCGGGCCTACACTGTCCGGGCCTACACTGTCTGCGCCTACACTGTCCGGGCCTACACTGTCCGGACCTACACTGTCCGGGCCTACACTGTCCGGGCCTACACTGTCCGGGCCTACACTGTCCGGGCCTACACTGTCCGGGCCTACACTGTCTGGGCCTACACTGTCCGGGCCGACACTGTCCGGGCCTACACTGTCCGGGCCTACACTGTCCGGGCCTACACTGTCCGGGCCTACACTGTCTGCGCCTACACTGTCCGGGCCTACACTGTCCCGACCTACACTGTCCGGGCCTACACTCTCCGGGCCTACACTGTCCGGGCCTACACTGTCCGGGCCTACATTGTCCGGGCCTACACTGTCCGGGTCTACACCGTCCGGACCTACACTGTCCGGGCCTACACCGTCCGGACCTACACCGTCCGGACATACACTGTCCGGGCCTACATTGTCACGTCCGTGCCCGTGTGGTACAAGAGGGGGACTGGGCGCTGCCCGCGGGCACCATAGAAACATGGAAAAATAGGTGCAGGAGCACTAATCAAGAATCTATATCCCTGCCTGGAAAATATCCACTGACTTGTGGCCTCCACAGCCTTCTGAGGCAAAGAATCCCACAGATTCACCTCCCTCTGACTAAAGAGATCTCTCCTCATCTCCTTCCTAAATGAAGGTCCTGGTACTTGTTAGTGCCATGGTCAACATCCTTAGCTTGTAGAATATAATGGAAAAAACGTTTCCCTCGACATTTTGAGGGGTGATCTTATCGAGGTGTGCCGGTTCATGAGAGGAATATGTCGGGTAGACGCACAGAGTTTTTTACCCAGAGTAGGGGAATCGAGAAACAGGGGACAGAGGTTTAAGGCGAGGGGAGGGGGAAAGATTTAATAAGAATCTGAGGGATAGCCTTTCTACACAGAGGGTGGTGGGTGTATGGATCGAGCTGCCAGAGAAGGTAGTTGAGGCAGGGACATTTGGGCAGGTGCATGGATAGGACAGGTTTAGAGGGATAAGGGCCAAATGCAGGCAGATTGGGACTAGTGTAGATGGGGCATGTTGGCCGGTGTGGGCAAGTTGGGCCGAAGGGCCTGTTTCCATGCTGTATCACTGTGATTCTATAGATCACCTTGATGTTTGTATGTTTCATTCCTTCAAGATCTGGACTTATCTGTCTGTCTCTCTCTCTGAATGTCTCTCTCTCCCTCTCCCCCTCTCTCCCTCTCCCTCTCCCTCTCTCCCTCTCTCTCTCTCTCTCTCTCTCTCTCTCTCTCTCTCTCTCTCTCTCTCTCTCTCTCTCTCTCTCTCTCTCTCTCTCTCTCTCTCTCTCTCTCTCTCACTCTCTCACTCTCTCTCTCTCTCTCTCTCTCTCACTCTCTCACTCTCTCTCTCTCTCTCTCTCTCTCTCTCTCTCTCTCTCTCTCTCTGTCTCTGTCTCTGTCTCTGTCTCTCTCTACGTTTCCATTCTGTCTCCACTCACTGTCAAGTGCGTGTTGACTGCACTGCAGTGACTTTGCTTGTCCCAGTGGTTGGCAGCAGGCAGTAATTGATGTGTGCACTGACTCTGGGCAGCAAACACTCTCTCGTTTCCAGCGTAACGTCGGCCTGGCCACTAACTGAAACTAATTCATTAACAGCAATTGCTTCTCTGCTGACTCAATGTGAGTGGGAACGACAGAGTGATTCTGGCCTGATAACCACGGTGGCCCAGCGGGTAGAGCCGCTGCCTCACAGCGCCAGAGACTCCGGTTCGATCCCGACTACGGGCGCTGTCTGTACGGAGTTTGCACGCTCTCCCCGTGACGTGCGTGGGTTTCCCCAGGTGCTCCAGTTTCCTCCCACACTCCAAAGACGTACAAGTCTGCAGGTTAATTGGCTTCGGTGAAACTGTTAAAACAGTCCCAGGTGTGTGGGATAGTACTGGTGTAAACAGGCCCTTCAGCCCACCGAGTCTGCTCTGACCAGCGATCCCCACTAGTTCTATCCTGCACACTGGGGACAATTTACCAAAGCCAATTAAACTACAAATCTGTCTGCCTTTGCAGTGTGGGTGGAAACTGGAGCACCTGGAGAAAACTGAACTGAACTGAATTGAAACATAAAAACATGGAAAATAGATACAGGAGTTGGCCATTCGGCCCTGCCATTCAATATGATCATGGCTGATCATCCAAAATCAGTACCCCGTTCCTGCTATCTCCCCATATCCGCATATAAGAGCTAAATCTAACACTCTCTTGAAAACAATAGACAATAGGTGCAGGAGGAGGCCATTCGGCCCTTCGAGCCAGCACCGCCATTCAATGTGAATATGGCCGATCATTCTCAATCAGTACCCCGTTCCTGCCTTCTCCCCATACCCCCTGACTCCGCTATCCTTAAGAGCTCTATCTAGCTCTCTCTTGAATGCATTCAGAGAATTGACCTTCACTGCCTTCTGAGGCAGAGAATTCCACAGATTCACAACTCTCTGACTGAGAAAGTTTTTCCTCATCTCAGTTCTAAATGGCCTACCCCTTATTCTTAAACTGTGGCCCCTTGTTCTGGACTAATACTAAACTAAACTAAGCTAAACTAAACTAAACTAAACTAAACTGGGAGCGACTCCACACCTTGGGAGAGAACAGTGATTGGACTCAGTCAGGTGAATCCTTGCTATTGAGGCAGTGCAGCGTAGGTTCACGAGATTCATCCCTGGGATGGCGGGACTGTCATATGAGGAAAGATTGAACAGACTGGGCTTGTATTCACTGGAGATGAGAAGGATGAGAGGGGATTTTATAGAGACGTGTAAAATTATAAAAGGACTGGACAAGCTAGATGCAGGAAAAATGTTGGGGGAGTCCAGAACCAGGGGCCACAGTCTTAGAATAAAGGGGAGGCCAATTTGTGGAATTCTCTGCCACAGAGGGCAGTGGAGGCCAAATCACTGGATGAATTTAAGAGAGAGTTCGATAGAGCTCTGGGGGCTAGTGGAATCAAGCGATATGGGGAGAAGTTGGGCACAGGTTACTGATTGTGGACGATCAGCCATGATCACAATAGCGGTGCTGGCTCGAAGGGCCGAATGGCCTCCTCCTGCACCTATTTTCTATGTTTCTATGTTTCTCAGTCTGACAGTGATGCTTCTTCAGACTGATTGTAGGGGCTGTGGTGTGTGTGTGGGGGGGGGGGGATGGGGGACTGGAAGCAAGAAAAACCCAGACCCCACTCTATGCCAGATCCGCATTTCCACCGATCCCTTTGCACTCAAAGTCTATAGGGCGGCACGGTGGCGCAGCGGTAGAGTTGCTGCCTTACAGCGAATGCAGCGCCGGAGACTCAGGTTCGATCCTGACTACGGGCGCCATCTGTACGGAGTTCGTACGTTCTCCCCCGTGACCTGCGTGGGTTTTCTCCGAGATCTACGGTTTCCTCCCACACTCCAAAGACGTACAGGTATGTAGGTTAATTGACTGGGTAAATTTAAAAATTGTCCCTAGTGGGTGTAGGGTTAGTGTGCGGGGATCGCTGGGCGGCGCGGACCCGATGGGCCGAAGGGCCTGTTTCCGCGCTGTGTCTCTAAATCTAAATCTAAATCTAACGTGGAAATTCCAGCTGTAAATCAGAAGAAAAAAAAATGTCTGATTAATTTGTGGATGTCATCTGTTTTCCTTGAGTTAACTCACTCCACTGAACTGCAGAAATGAGGGTGGGAATATTACAGTAAATGGAACAAGAAAAGAAGGTGATACATTCAACCGTACCTAGCAGCGTCCCAGAGAAATGTAGTCAATATGCCTGCCATTTGGTAGATGACCATTCACGTTCAATAATTTCGTTTAGTTCAGAGACACAGCGCGGAAACAGGCCCTTCGGCCCACCGAGTCCGCACCGACCAGCGATCCCCGCACACTTACACTATCCTACACACACTTGGGACAATTTACATTATACCAAGCCAATTAACCTACAAACCTGCAACGTCTTTGGAGTGTGGGAGGAAACCGGAGATCTCGGAGAAAACCCACGCGGGTCACGGGGAGAACGTGCAAACTCCGTACAGACAGCAGTGTCTCTGGCGCTGAAAGCGCTGTAAGGCAGCAACTCTACCGCTGCGCCACCGTGCCGCCCTCTGAAGGCGTAAAGGTCATTTGGACAGAGACACGAGTGGGTAAGGTTGAGAGGGAGATGGGCCAAATGCGGGCAAATGGGGCCAAATGGGGCCAAATGGGGCCGGCTTAGATGTGGGCATCTTGGTCAGTATGAACGAGTTGGGCTGAAGGGCCTTATTTCCGTACTGGTATGGCTGTGTGACTACGGGAGACATGAGATAATGATGATATCGGCTGTCCTCAGAAGAATATTATGGAATATTCCCCGGATTAAACCTGAATATTCCGCACTCTCGTGATTGTTGAAACTAAGAAGTGAAGTAATTTTGTAAACTGTCGCAAAGCAAGAACATATGGCAAAGTCTGATGTTGTGTTTTGTTTTGGAATGAACAGAACATAATGATGAGGAATGTTGTGGCCTGTTTGAAGGGTTGCTCCACTCACGACTCGACCAACAGCTGAGTATTCCTTGGCATTTATCCACAAATACATCGTCCTTGAGAAAGGTTGCCGTGAGTGGTTCGATACTGTTTGTGTGAGATGCAAAATATCAACCGAGGCTGACATGAATTGGCCAAGATTCTTTAGACTTTAGAGATGCAGCGTGGAAACAGGGCCTAGTGTCCACCGAGCCCACGCCTTCCAGCGGTCACCCCGTACACCAGCACTATCCTACACACCAGGGACTATTTACAATGCTATCAAAGCCAATTAGCCCAGAAATAACCAAGGGCAGCTCGGTGGCGCAGCGGTAGAGTTGCTGCCTCACAGCGCCAGAGACCCGGGTTCGATCCTGACTACGGGTGCCGTCTAAACGGAGTTTGCACGTTCTCCCCGTGACCTGCGTGGGTTTCCTCCGGGTGCTCCGGTTTCCCCCCACACTCCAAAGACGTGCAGGTTAATTGGCTACGGTAAAATGCCCCTAGTGTGCAGGATAGAACCAGTGTACGATGATCACTGGTCGCCACAGACTCGGTGGGCCGAAGGGCCTGTTTCAATAGACAATAGACAATAGACAATAGGTGCAGGAGTAGGCCATTCAGCCCTTCGAGCCAGCACCGCCATTCAATGCGATCATGGCTGATCACTCTCAATCAGTACCCCGTTCCTGCCTTTCTGTGTCTCTAAATTAAACTCAACTAAACTACTCAGTAGGTTAATCGGCATCCGTGTAAGGGGAACAGAGTTAATGTTTCTTTTTTTTTAGAGATACAGTGTGGAAACAGGCCCTTTGGCCCATCGAGTCCACGCCGACCAGCAATCCCCTACACTACTTGAATCCTGCAGCTTAGAGACAATTTTACCGAAGCCAATTAACACAACAAACCTGTACGCCTTGTGGGAGGAAACCAGAACACCCGGAGACAACCCACGCAGGTCTCGGGGAGAACGTACAAACTCCGTACAGACAGCGCCCGTAGTCAGCATGGAACCCGGGTCTCTGGCGCTGTGAGGCAGCAACTCTACCACTGGCCCAGGCTACCAGGTTTTGTCCGGGTGCTCCGGTTTCCTCCCACGCTACAAAGATGTACAGGTTTGTAGGTTGTCTCTATTGTGTGGGATAGAATTAGTGTGCGGGGATCGCTGGTCGGCGCGGACTCGGTGGGCTGAAGGGCCTGTTTCCACACTGTATCTCTGAACTAAACTCAACTAAACTACTCAATTCAGTAGGTTAAGAGGCATTTATTCACAAAATGCTGGAGTAACTCAGCAGGTCAGGCAGCATCTCAGGAGAGAAGGAATGGGTGACGTTTCGTGTCGAGACCCTTCTTCAGACTGAGAGGCATTGTGTAAGGAGAAACAGAGCCAATGTTTCAGTTCATCAGAACTGGGAAAGTGTAAGAAAATAACCACAGATGCTGGTACAAATCGAAGGTATTTATTCACAAAATGCTGGAGTAACCCAGCAGGTCAGGCAGCATCTCTGGAGAGAAGGAATGGGTGACGTTTTGGGTTGAAAGACCCTTCTTCAGTCTGAAGAAGGGTCTCGACCCGAAACGTCACCCATTCCTTCTCTCCTGAGATGCTACCTGACCCGCTGAGTTACTCCAGCATTTTGAGAACTGGGAAAATGGTGTTTGAAGCATCTTATTCCTCCATTCTATATCAACACTTCTTTAAGTGTTGGGTGGTGGGTGTATGGAACAAGCTGCCTGAGGAGGTAGTTGAGGCAGGGACTATCCCAATGTTTAAGAAACAGTTAGACAGGTACATGGATAGGACAGGTTTGGAGAGATATGGACCAAGTGCAGGCAGGTGGGACTAGTGTAGCTGGGACATTGTAGGCCGGTGTGGGCAAGTTGGGCCGAAGGTCCTGTTTCCACGCTGTATCACTCTGTGACTCTATGACTCTATGAGCTGCTTCATGAAAACATTGATTGGGGAAAGACTTGCAAAGCAGCCATGTGAGTTAAACTCTGTATCTCCATAGAAACTAGAAACAGAAATTCTGATGCCTTTTTACAGATGGGAGTAAATTAAATGCACATTTTTGCCACCATCCATGATCAAATTTCCTATTTTCTTAAACTTGAAGTGTCTTCAATTTGGCGACACTAGGAACTGCAGATGCTGGTTTAACAAAAACAGACACTGTGGTAACTCAGCGGGTCAGGCAGGACATGGATAGGTGACGTTACGAGTTGGGACCCTTCTTGAGACTGAAGAAAGATTCCGACCCAAAACGTCACCTAGTTTAGTTTAGTTTAGAGATACAGTCCGTAAACTGAACTGAACCCAGTGGTTCATAGAAACATAGAAACATAGAAACATAGAAAATAGGTGCAGGAGTAGGCCATTCGGCCCTTCGAGCCTGCACCGCCATTCAATATGATCATGGCTGATCATTCAACTCAGTATCCCGTACCTGCCTTCTCTCCATACCCCCTGATCCCTTTAGCCACAAGGGCCACATCTAACTCCCTCTTAAATATAGCCAATGAACTGGCCTCAACTACCTTCTGTGGCAGAGAATTCCACAGATTCACCACTCACAAAACTTTCTCATCTCGGTCCTAAAAGACTTCCCCCTTATCCTTAAGCTGTGACCCCTTGTTCTGGACTTCCCCAACATCGGGAACAATCTTCCTGTATCTAGCCTGTCCAACCCCTTAGGAATTTTGTAAGTTTCTATAAGATCCCCCCTCAATCTTCTAAATTCCAGCGAGTACAAGCCGAGTCTATCCAGTCTTTCTTCATATGAAAGTCCTGCCATCCCAGGAATCAATCTGGTGAACCTTCTCTGTACTCCCTCTATGGCAAGAATGTCTTTCCTCAGATTAGGAGACCAAAACTGGGATGGTTCTGGTTCCTCCGCACCTCTGCCCTGTCAGTTGTGGTGTGTTTGACAGCACTTCTCAAACCTTCCCTGATGGCAGACAGTCTGTCTCGGGTCAGAACAGCCAAATGTTCCACATATTGTAATCAATCCATTTTGCGTTCAATAATGAAGAAGCCAAAAAAGAAATTTGACAGCTGTGAAATAAAATGAGAGTACCCTCCAGCCTTTGGAGCATGTTGATCCAATTATGAAGATCTGTTCATATCCTTGTGGTTTTTCAAAATCAATTATAATTTTTTAGCTTAAGGGACTTTTCTTAAAACAAAAAAAAAACAAACGCTCCTCACTGGAACAGCTGTAGATGTAAAACCAATACATTGTTTTCAACAAAACGCCTGAAACTTTTATGTTATGATTTCAAATATGGAAAATGTCAAATCTTTAATTTATACATTTCTTCCTCGGAATGTAATGCATTGGTAGCGAGCGGCAATTAATGGCAAGACCCATCACTGAATGTTAGCATCAGAAGAATGTGAATGTTAGCATGAGAAAAACATGAAAACAAATGTAAACTTGGGCACAAGTTTGCTGCCTCACCCGGAGTGCCAGAGACCCGGGTTCGATCCCGACTACGGGCGCCGTCTGTACGGAGTTTGTACGTTCTCCCTCGTGACCTGCGTGGGTTTTCTCCGAGATCTTCGGTTTCCTCCCACACTCCAAAGGCGTGCAGGTATGTAGGTTAATTGGCTTGAGTATAGTTATAAATTGTCCCCAGTGTGTGTAGGATAGCGTAAGTGTGCGGGGATCGCTGGTCGGCGCGGACTCGGTGGGCCGAAGGGCCTGTTTCCACGCTGTATCTCTACACTATGCAAAGCTTATAGCATTCACTCAACTTGGTTTGAGACAAGGAATAGTAAAAAAAAAATCAAGTTTGCAAATCCTTTAAATTTTAAATGTTAATATCCGTGTTGCAATGTGTTTTTACAAACTCAAATACACCTGCAGCTAAAGGTGTAAACATATTTAGTCACAGCTGGAAGACGAGTTCATTTATAACATCTATAGGTAGACTGATAAAGTCTTTCATGTTTGTACACATGATGAAATACTTTAGGTTGCAGGATGTTGAATTCAAGAGGTCAGATTCCACAAGTGGGACTCAGATGAAACAAAGAGGGAACTGCAGATGCTGGAATTTTGAAAAGACAAAGTGCTGGAGGAACCCAGCGTGTCAGGCAGCACCTTTTAGTTTAGTTTAGTTTAGAGATACAGCACGGAAACAGGCCCTTCAGCCCACCGAGACCGCGCCGACCAGCGATCCCTGCACACTAACACTATCCTACACACACTAGGGACAATTTACATTTATACCAAGCCAATAACCTCCAAACCTGTACGTCGTTGGAGTGTGGGGGAAAACCGGAGCACCCAGAGAAAACCCACGTAGATCATGGGGGAGAACATGCAAACTCCGTACAGACAGCACCCGTGGTCAATATCGAACCAGGGACTCTGGCACTGTGAGGCAGCAACTCTACCGCTGCGCCACCGTGCCGCTCCCTTGATATATACTCCTGGATTTAGTTTAATTTAGTTTATTGTCACATGTACCAAGGTGCAGTGAAAAGCTTTTTTGTTGCGCGCTACCCAGTCAGTGGAAACACTCTACATGATTATAATCAAACCGTCCACCGTATACAGATACAGGATAAAAAGAATAACGTTTAGTGCAAAATAAAGTCCAGTAGAGTCTGATTTAAGATTACACTTGAAGTGGTGTTAGACAATAGACAATAGACAATAGACAATAGGTGCAAGAGGAGGCCATTCGGCCCTTCGAGCCAGCACCGCCATTCAATGTGATCATAGCTGATCATTCTCAATCAGTACCCCGTTCCTGCCTTCTCCCCATACCCCCTGACTCCGCTATCCT
The DNA here is from genome assembly GCF_053455715.1 of Rhinoraja longicauda. Classification (NCBI taxonomy): domain Eukaryota; kingdom Metazoa; phylum Chordata; class Chondrichthyes; order Rajiformes; family Arhynchobatidae; genus Rhinoraja; species Rhinoraja longicauda. The sequence goes on along the minus strand of NC_135967.1, from coordinate 46,127,600 downwards.
TAAGAGCTCTATCCAGCTCTCTCTTGAATGCATTCAGAGAATTGGCCTCCACTGCCTTCTGAGGCAGAGAATTCCACAGATTTACAACTCTCTGACTGAAAAAGTTTTTCCTCATCTCAGTTCTAAATGGCCTACTCCTTATTCTTAAACTGCGGCCCCTGGTTCTGGACTCCCCAACATTGGGAACATGTTTCCTGCCTCTAACGTGTCCAACCCCTTAATAACCTTATACGTTTCGATAAGATCCCCTCTCATCCTTCTAAATTCCAGTGTATACAGTGTATACCAGTGTTTGGCCCCTCCTCCACCCAAGGGCACCAAGAAATCGTCTAGACTTTACTTTAGACTTTAGAGTTACAGCGCGGAAACAGGCCCCTCGGCCCACCGAGTCCGTGCTAGCCAGCGATCCCCGCACATTAACACTGTCCTACGCACGAGTGGAAATTTTACCACTTTCCAAAGCCAATCAACCTACAAACCTGCACGTCTTTGGAGAGTTGGAGGAAACCGGAGCACCCGGAGAAAACCCACGTGGGTCACAGAGAGAGCGTGCAAAGTCTGTACAGACAGCACCCGTAGTCAGGATCGAACCCCTGGCGCTGTGAGGCAGCAACTCTAACGCCGCGCCACCGAGCCCTGCAGAAATCTGATGTGGAGATCTCACAATAGATTTTTCCAAAAGACTTGGCTTCTCTCAGAGTCAAAGGAAGATCACCCTGTGTATTGTAATGAAATCAGAGAAGATATACCAGTGCCGAGCTACTTCGAACTAAAATTCTTCATCCATTTTTCTCTGCTTGAGTTTTGAACTTGTTTTGTTATGTCTAGCCCTGGGGTAAAATTGAAATTGGTTCTCATGTTGACATCAGAAACCATGTCTGTTCTGAATCTAGTACATTATTTTCTAACTCCATATAAAATTAGATTACGGCAAAACTATTTGTACATTACTTTGTACATATTTTGGGCAATATCTCGGGGCGGGACACGGTGGCGCAGCGGTAGAGTTGCTGCCTTACAGCGCTTACAGCGCCAGAGACCCGGGTTCGATCCTGAGGAAGGGGTTAATTAAGTATTTATTCACAAACTCAATAACATGGAACTTGATCAATGCTGAGTAATTATTAGTACAGCTGCTAGTTTGCATTGAGTTAGGGTCAGCACAGTGCTATAATGCACAGAACACCTTCTACCCCCCACCAGCCAGCGGATCCAACAAATCATCCACCAACATTTCCGTCACCTACAAAGGGACCCCACCACTGGCCATATCTTCCCATCGAAGGTATTTATTTCACAAAAAGCTGGAGTAACTCCAGCGGGACAGCAGCATCTCAGGAGAGAAGGAATGGGTGACGTTTCGGGTCGAGACCCTTCTTCAGACTGATGTCAGGGGGCGGGACAAAGGAAGGATATAGGTGGAGACAGGAAGACAGTGGGAGATCTGGGAAGGGAGAGGGGAAGAGAGGGGACAGAGGAACTATCTAAAGTTGGAGAAGTCGATGTTCATACCGCTGGGCTGCAAGCTGCCCAAGCGAAATATGAGGTGCTGTTCCTCCAATTTTCGGTGGGCCTCACTATGGCACTGGAGGAGGCCCATGACAGAAAGGTCAGACTGGGAGTGGGAGGGGGAGTTGAAGTGCTCAGCCACTGGGAGATCAGGTGGGTTGAGGCGGACTGAGCGAAGGGTGTTGAGCGAAGCGATCGCCGAGCCTGCGCTTGGTTTCGCCGATGTAAAGAAGTTGACATCTAGAGCAGCGGATACAATAGATGAGGTTGGAGGAGGTGCAGGTGAACCTCTGTCTCACCTGGAAAGACTGTTTGGGTCCTTGGATGGAGTTGAGGGGGGAGGTAAAGGGTCAGGTGTTTGCATCTCCTGCAGTTGCAGAGGAAAGTGCCCGGGGATGGGGTGGTTTGGTAGGAAGGGACAAAGTGAACCAGGGAGTTACGGAGGGAACGGTCTCTGCGGAACGCAGAAAGGGGAGGGGATGGGAAGATATGGCCAGTGGTGGGGTTCCTTTGTAGGTGACGGAAATGTTGGCGGATGATTGGTTGGATACGCTGGCTGGTGGGATGGAAGGTGAGAACGAGGGGGATTCTGTCCTTGTTGCGAGTGGAGGGAGGGGGAGCAAGAGCGGAGCTGCGGGATGTAGAAGAGACCCTAGTGAGAGCCACATCTATAATGGAAGAGGGGGAAGCCCCGTTTTCTGAAGAATGAGAACATCTCTGATGCCCTAGTGTGAAATGTTGGTAGGATGGTTCAGTTGCCCGGTAACAGCTGGGGAAAAAACTCTACATCTCAAGGTGTGTGCTTTCTAGGGTTGCCAACTTTATCACTCCCAAATAAGGGACAAAAGGGACAAAAGGTGCCTGAATTCTCTGCCTGAAAAATACCCACTGACGTGACCTTCACAGCCTTCTGTGGCAAAGAATTCCACAGATTCACCACCCCTCTGACTAAAGAAATTCTCATCTCCTTCCTAAAAGAACATCCTTTAATTCTGAGGCTGTGCTCTCTGGTCCTAGACTCTCCCACTAGTGGAAACAACCTTTCCACATCCACTCTGTCCAGGTCTTTCACCATTCTGTATGTTCCCCCCCAAATCTTCTGAACTCCAGCGAATACAGGCCCAGTGCCATCAATGCTAATCATATGTTAACCGACTCATTCCTGGGATCATTCTTGTAAACCCTTGTAAACCCTCTCCAGTGTATGGGAATCATGTAAGGGATAATTAGGGATCACAGATCTATTTAAAACGGGAGGAAAGAAGACCTCTGACTGTGGTGTCTGACACAATGGATTACGTTGTACAAATGTCACAGCCACACTTAGTTCAATTCCCCAAGTTTTCACTTCTGTGAGCTGCAGTAAGTCGAGAGTCAAGAGTGTTTTATTGTCAAAAGTCCCAGAGAGAACGATGAAATCCTTACTTGCAGCGGCACAACTGAATATGTGAACACAGTACTGTGTAAACAATATTATATTACGAGAATAAATATTTAGGGTGTATGTATATATACATATACACACACACTCACACACACACACACACACACACACACACACACACACACACACACACACACACACACACCACACACACACACACACACACACTATATGGAAACATAGGAAAATAGGCCATTCGGCCCTTCGAGCCAGCACCACCATTCAATATGATCATGGCTGATCATCCAAAATCAGTACCCCGTTCCTGCTTTCTCCCATATCCCTTGATTCCGTTAGCCCTAAGGGCTACATCTAACTCTCTCTTGAAAACATCCAGTGAATTGGCCTCCACCGCCTTCTGTGGCAGAGAATTCCACAGATTCACAACACTCTAAGTAAAAAAAAAGTTTGTCCTCATCTCAGTCCTAAATGGCTTACCCCTTATTCTTAAATTGTGTGACCCCCTGGTTCTGGACTCCCCCAACATCGGAAACATTTTTTCCTGCATCTAGCCTGTCCAATCCCTTAAGAATTTGCATTAGGTTGGGAAGAAGGGTCTTGACCCGGCCACGGACTCGGCGGGCAGAAGGCCTGTTTCCCCGCTGTATCTCTATACTAATCTAAACTAAACTGCTAATGACCGTATCGACCCGAAATGTCACCCATTCCTTCTCTCCAGAGATGCTGCCCGTCCCGTTTAGTTACTCCAACATTGTGTGTCTATCTTATATATATATATATATCTATACACTAAAACTCTTGTTTGTTTGTTCCTGAACTACAGCCAAAACGGTACACGATAGCGCGACAATTTTAGGCCCACCTTACTCACCGTCGACCCTTTGGTGCCAATGGAAGACGTTTCATTGAAATCGGTGTTATATTTTTTAAGTTATTCACATTTAAATGTTTAAATCTATCTCCTAGGGGGGGGAGGGGCTGGAGGGAGGGATGGGGTGGAGGAGGATAAGGGGGGTTGAGGGAGATGGAGTGGGGGGGAGGGGAAGGGGGAGGGGAGGTGGGAGGGGGGGAGGGGGGGGAGGGGGGGAGGGGGGGAGGAGGATAAGGGGGGGTTTGAGGGTGATGGAGTGGGGGGAGGGGGGAGGGTTGGAGGGGGAGGGGAGGAGGATAAGGGGGGTTGAGGGTGATGGAGTGGGGGGGAGGGGGAGGTGAGGGGGAGGGGGAGGGGAGGAGGGAGGGGGAGAGGGGAGGTGAGGGGGGAGGGGAGGAGGGAAGGGGGAGTGGGGGGAGGGGAGGGGAGGGGGGAGGAGAGGGTGCTGCACCAATTGCAGGAGACGTTTGGATCCAACGGGTCCACTTGGTCTAGTATATATAAATATATATATATATATACATCTCTCTCTCTCTCTCTCTCTCTCTCTCTCTCTCTCTCTCTCTTCTCTCTCTCTCTCTCTCTCTCTCTCTCTCTCTCTATATATATATATATATATACATCTCTCTCTCTCTCTCTCTCTCTCTCTCTCTCTCTCTCTCTCTCTCTCTCTCTATATATATATATATATATATATATATATATATATATAATATATATATCACAAAATGCTGGAGTATCACAAAATGCTGGAGTAACTCAGCAGGTCAGGCAGTATCTCAGGAGAGAAGGAATGGGGTGACGTTTTGGGTCGAGACCCTTCTTCGATTTGTACCAGCATCTGCAGATATTTCCTTACACTATATATATATATACACACTCAGCGTACACATAAAAAACAATCAAACAATAATAGTGCAATAATAACAATAATAGTCCGTGTATTATGGAGCTTATTTGGAGGTTGCAGTGTCCAGTAGCCCCCAATGGCTGCAGGGTAGACGAAGCTACACGGTGTAAAGTTAGACGCGGAACGTGAAGCATAATTCCTTATTTTGATTGTAATAAGTAAATCCTTGACCCAATTTTTTTCTTTTGTGGACAAAGTTTAGCCGTGTCAGCCGATGCAGGAAGATATATTGCTTGGTTAAGTGAAGCTGACATGCAAAATAAAGCATTTTCCGATGCATGTGACTCCTGCCAATGTGCCATCTGTGTAGGTTTACGTTCAACTCCCAACACTTGCCAGCGTAAGGTCATTGGAGAGCACGCCTTCAAAATGTTCCTTAAAAATTATACCTTCACGTTCACTGGTGTCATGTTATCTGCTGTTGGCAACGGCAGTCATTCCATATTATGTTTTACTGATGAGGGTATTAGACATTCAAAATATTCAGCGGAACAATAGTTCTAATCAGATCAATGTGTGGGCTTTTGAATCTCTGCCATCTAATACTTCTAATAAGACTGGACTGCTTCATATTTCCAGAGAGATTGGACCAGCTAATCTAATGTGGGATTTCCCCCCCCCCCCCCCCCCCCCCCCCCCCCCCCAATTTTTCAAACATAGAGTAGACTCACAGAGTGATACAGTGTGGAAACAGGCCCTTCGGCCCAACTTGCCCACACCGGCCAACAATGTCCCCTCTACACTAGTCCCACCTACCTGCATTTGGTCCATATCCTTCTAAACCTGTCCTATCTGTGTACCTGTCTAAATGTTTCTAAAACTTTTTCACCCAGAGAGTTGTGAATCTGTGGAACTCTCTGACTCAGAAGGCAGTGGAGGCCGATCCTCTGGATGCTTTCAAGAGAGAGAGTTAGATAGAGCTCTTAAAGACAGCGGAGTCAAGGGATATGGGGAAAGGGTACTGATTGTGAATGATCAGCCTGATCACGGTGAATGGCGGTGCTGGCTCGAAGGGCCGAATGGCCGACTCCCCTGCACCTATTGTCTATTGTCTATTGTCTCGGAGTAAACCCACACAGGTCACGGGGAGAACGTACAAACTCCCTACAGACAGCACCGGTAGTCAGGATCGAACCCGGGTCTCCGGCGTTGCAAGCACTATAAGGCGGCAACTCTACCGCTGCGCCACCGTGCCGCCTAAACTCTGCTAAAACATTCCCGCTGTCCACCCACATCTCTCTCAATCAATCTCTCCTGGTCTCACACTTTCCCATCGCCATGGTATTTGAGAATCGCTGACATCTCATTATTGATTGCTCGACATGTGGAACTGGCCTTTCCTAATCTCTCCCATCAATCACCATCATTATCGGTGAACTATCATCAAAGCCGCTATAACTGTCCAACGCTCCTCTTTAATGAGGCCGAGATTTGAGGCGTGCATCACGTTATATAGTGTCAGTGGTTCCGCCATGGATCGCAACTGTAAATGCCCTTGGTTCATTCAAGAACGAGCTTGTCTGCTTTTTTGATGGCCTTTCCTCTGCGGCCCGCTGGCGCAGCAGGTAGAGCTGCTGCCTCACAGCGCCAGAGACCCGGGCTCGATCCTGACATCGGGTGGTGTCCGCGTGTGTGGAGTTTGCATGTCCTCCCCGTGACCGCGTGGGTTTTCTCCAGGTGCTCCGGTTTCCTCCCACACTCCAAAGAGGCACAGCGGTAGAGTTGCTGCCTCACAGCGCCACAGAACCGGGTTCCATCCTGACTACGGGCTTTGTCTGTGTGGAGTTTGCACGTTCTCCCCGTGACCTGCGTGGGTTTTCACCGGGTGCTCCGGTTTCCTCCCACATCCCCAAGACGTGCAGGTTTGTAGGTTGATCGGCTTGGTGTAAATGAAATTTGTCCCCGGTGTGTGTAGGATAGTGTCAGTGTCGGGGATCGCTGGTCGGCGCGGACTCGGTGGGCCGAAGGGCCTGCTTCCCCTCTGTATCTCTAAACAAAACTCAACTAAACTAAAAAGCCTCCTTGGGCTGCTGGAGGCTTGAACCTGTCTGAAGTTAATGGTAGGCCTCGCTAAAGACTGCGTGCTTTTCGTTGAACACGGTCAATACTTGGTCACAGTGTCACACCAAGGACAATATTTCTGAAACTTCCGTACGCTAATTGAACTAATTAATTGCACAATGAAAAGCAAATTAATGCAGACACCGACAGAATATTCAAAGCCTCCGTACCAATGGAGAGCCGCGTGCAAAAAATTGAAATGCAGCTTTTGAATGGTCTTTCTTTAAGATCTTTGCTTATGAAACAGTTTTCATACATCAATATTGAAAAGTGTTGTTGTGTTTGATGGAGACGGGCTTTGATCTGTTCGGCACCTGCGTGTTCCACGAAGTTCAACAAAACAAGAAAGAAAGTGGAGAGGGATTGATTATATGAAACATGTTTTTTAAAAAACATATTCTCAATGGCCCCTCTTTTTCATTCGAGTCCACCGCTCCATGATCCCACGCTGCCAATTAACCGAGAGATCTCATCTAACCTGCTGCTCTTTGATTGCAACTGTATTTCCTGTAAAATGCAAATATATTTAGATCTGAGGGCAGGTTTGAGTCAGGATTCACCTCGTGAATGGGAACATTCGTAATAACCAAACCTTCATCAAAATCCCTTTGAATGTCCTTTGCTTCCAAGTTGTGAAGAGTTCCATTTGATTTAATTTTTTTTCAGAAGCTGCGTTGCTTTTAAGTTGAGTGCACATTTCACATTTCATTATATTTCTCCGCCTGATTAGTCATTTTGCTTTGGACTTTAGAGGGACAGTGCGCGCAAACAGGCCCTTCGGCCCACCGAGTCCGTGCCGCCCAGCGATCCCCGCACACTAACACTATCCTAAACACACACAGACACTAGGGACAATTTACAATGTTACCGAAGCCCATTAACCTGCAAACCCATACGTCTTGGGAGAGTGGGATGAAACTGGAGCACCCGGAGAAATCCCATGCGGGTCACCGGGAGAACGTACAAACTCCGTACAGACGGCGCCAGTGGTCAGGATGGAATCCGGGTCTCCGGCGCTGTGAGGCAGCAACTCTACCGCTGCGCCACCGTGCCGCCCGCAAGGTTAGTTCACGTCTTGGAGGTAAAGTACGACATGAAACTGGAGACGTCTCCCACAGGTCTAACTTTTGATAATTCACCTCTACATTTATTTATTCACGGCAACACTTGCTAAGCCAGCACCTCCAATCCTTCAAAATGGTGAACCACCTTCTTGAAAGGTTGTAGAAACAAGCAACTGCAGATGCCTGTTTTAAAGGCAAAGGCAGGACATGCTCGGTCTGAAGAAGGGTCCCGACCCGAAACGTCACCTATCCTTGTTCTCCAGAGACATTGCCTGACCCGCTGAGTTACTCCAGCACTCTGTGAAACGTCACCTATCCATGTTCTCCACAGATGCTGCCTGACCCGCTGAGTTACTCCAGCACTTTTTGCCGTAGAGCAGTGGAAACAGGTCCTTCGGCCCAGCTTGTCCAAGCTGACCAAAATAGACAATAGACAATAGACAATAGGTGCAGGAGTAGGCCATTCAGCCCTTCGAGCCAGCACCGCCATTCAATGCGATCATGGCTGATCACTCTCAATCAGTACCCCGTTCCTGCCTTCTCCCCATACCCCCTCACTCCGCTATCCTTAAGAGCTCTATCCAGCTCTCTCTTGAAAGCACAGATGGCCCATCTTCACTAATCCCACCTACCTGCATTTGGCCCATGTCCCTCCAAACCTGTCCTATCCATGTACCTGTCCAAATGCTTTTAAACTATGAGACAGTCCCTTCCTCAACTACCTCCTTCGGCAGCTCGGTCCATTTACCTACCACCCTTTGTGTAAAAAAAGTTGCCCCCCAATAATCTTTTTAATCTTTTTGGCTATTTAATGGCTATTAAATCTTTCCTTCCCCTCACCTGAAACCTATGTCTTTTCTTGAAAGGTTGAGCTGCTTAAGGTTTAGTGCAAGCAGAATATTGCCTCAGCCCCTCACGTAGGTTCTTGATCTGAAACATTGACCATTAGTTTGCCTCCACAGATGCTGCTTGACTTGCTGAGTTTTTTAAAGAGAGCAAGAAGCAGGTCCTTTGATTAGTGCGGGTGTCAGGGGTTATGGGGAGAAGGCAGGAGAATGGGGTTAGGAGGGGAAAGAGAGATAGATCAGCCATGATTGAATGGCGGAGTAGACTCGATGGGCCGAATGGCCTAATTCTACTCCAATTCCTTATGACCTCATGCCCTTTGGCCCATGAAGTCCATGCTGACCCCTCAACCACCCACTTACACCAATCCTACACTAATCTATTCCAACTTTATTTTCTCCATATTGTTTTCAGTTTGCCCCCATATTCTACCATTCACCTACACAGTATGGACAATTTACAGAGGCCAATCCACATAACAACCCACTCGTCTTTAAGACGTGGAGGGAAAATGGTCATAAGTTCATAGGTCTTAGGAGCAGAATTAGGCCATTCGGCCCATCGAGGTCTACTCCGCCATTCAATCATGGTTGATCTACCTCTACATCTCAACCCCATTCTCCTGCCTTCTCCCCATAACCCTTGACACCCGTACTAATATTTGTTGCTCCTTTACAGATAAAAGGGAGAACTGAACCTCGTCCACACGAGTTCAACGTTATTCCACTTTCGCGTCCACTCCCTGCACACCAGGGAGCAATTTACGGAGGTCCGATTAACCTACAAACCCGCAGGTCTTTTGGGGTGCGGGAGGGAACCAGAGCGCCCGGAGGAAACCCACGTGGTCACAGGGAGAACGTACAAACAACAAACGCAAGAACTGAGGTCAGGATTGAACCTGGGTCCCAGGCGCTGTGAGGCAGCAGCTCTACCTGTTGGGCCGCTGCGCCGCCCTTGTGGACAGGTGATGCACGCGCACCTTTCTGTGGCGTTGAAGAGATCCCAGCTACAGCCCTTGACTAGAGCACACCTGGCTCATGAACACACCCATCTTTAGTTCTGAATCCAGGATATTGTTGGGTTCTCTGTTTTTTTTTTACGACGTTAAAGGCAGCGAGCTGTTAAATCCGTGCGAGGACAGAGAACAGAATGACATTTTTAAAGGGCAGATGGTTAACATTGTTTGTTGGCAAATCTACAGACATTTCTCCATGTTACATTTAAAAGACACTTGGACAGGTGCATGGATAGGCACTACAAGCTGGAGTAACTCAGCGGGCCAGGAGAAAAAGAAAAGGTGACGTTTCGGGTCGAGACCCTTCTTCAGACTGAGAGTCAGGGGAGAGGGAAACGAGAGATATAGACGGTGATGTAGCGAAGAGATACATGGAACAAATGAATGAAAAAATAGTAACGATGATAAAGGAAACTGCCCATTGCTATCTGTGTGTTTAGTAGGGTTGCCAACTGTCCCGTATTAGCAGGGATATCCTGTATATTGGGCTAAATTGGTTTGTCCCGTATGGGACCACCCTTGTCCCGTATTTGGCCAGGGGGGCGTGGTCGGCCCGGACACTGTAGGCCCAGACACTGTAGGCCCGGACACACTGTAGGCCCGGACACTGTAGGCCCGGACACTGTAGGCCCAGACACTGTAGGCCCGGACACTGTAGGCCCTGACACTGTAGGCCCGGACACTGTAGGCCCTGACACTGTAGGCCCGGACACTGTAGGCCCAGACACTGTAGGCCCGGACACTGTAGGCCCGGACACTGTAGGCCCAGACACTGTAGGCCCGGACACTGTAGGCCCTGACACTGTGGGCCTGGACACTGTAGGCCCGGGGGCCGCTGTAGGCCCAGACTGCGTAGGCCCGGAGGCTCGGGCGCCGCCTAACTGAGGTTGCATAGCAACCCACCTCCCGGTCCGGGCGGTCGCCATTGGTGGAGCGGGAGCACGTGGCCGCTGGCTGGGTGAGGTCACGTAGGGCACGGGGCGCTTTTGTCCCTTATTTGGGAGTGAGAAAGTTGGCAACCCTAGTGTTAGGTGAGAATAAGTACAGACAATGAGACTCAACAAGACGACTTTGAAGCTGGTGGGAGAACTGGGAAGTGGGAGGGGATGGAGGGCAAGGGAAAGCAAGGGCTATTTGAAGTTAGAGAAGTCAATGTTCATACCGCTGGGGCGTGAGGTGCCCAAGCGAAATATGAGGTGCTGTTCCTCCAATTTGCGCTGGGCCTCACTCTGACAATGGAGGAGCCCAGGACAGAAAGTTCAGTGTGGGAATGAGAAGGGGAGTTAAAGTGCTACGGATTAGAGCCAAAAGCAGGCGAGGGATATGGATCACATCCAGACCCGTCCATATTTCTAGCTCTTGGTACCCTTTCATATCCCTAGTCCCCCTCTCCCCTGACACTCAGTCAGAAGAACGGTCTCGACCAGAAACGTCACCCATTCCTTTTCTTCACTGATGCTGCCTGCCCCACTGAGTTACTCCAACATTTTGTGCCTATCTTCAGACAGATGAGAGGCCTGAATAAAGTGGATGTGGAGAAGATTTTTCCACTAGTGGGAGAGTCTAGGACCAGAGGGCACAGCCTCAGAATTAAAGGACGTTCCTTTAGGAAGGAGATGAGGAGGAATTTCTTTAGTCTGATGGTGGTGAATCTGTGGAATTCATTGCCACAGAAGACTGTGGAGGCCAAGTTAACGGATATTTTTTAGGTAGATAGATAGATTCTTGATTAGTGCGGGTGTCAGGGGTTATGGGGAGAAGGCAGGAGAATGGGGGTGGGAGGGAGAGATAGATCAGCCATGATTGAATGGCGGAGTAGTCTTGATGGGCTGAATGGCCTAATTATGCTCCTATCACTGATGAACATGAGAGTTGGTCTTAGCATCGTGTTCAGCACAGACATTGTGGGCCGAAGGGCCTGTTCCTGTAATGTAACATTCTATGTTCCATATTGAGGAAGGTGGCTTATTAGAAATATCTCTTTTTGAGAGGCCTGGAGGGTCTCGACCCGAAGTGTCCTCAGTCTGAAGAAAGGTCTCGACCCGAAACGTCACCCATTCCTTCTCTCCAGAGATGTTGCCTGTCCCGCTGAGTTACTCCAGCACTTTGTGTCTATCTTCGGTGTAAACCAGCGCCTGCAGTTCTTTCCTACACCATCTCTTTTAGAGACTCTGTTTTTTAAGATGTTCCAACTGAGTGCGTGTGTGTGTGTGCGCGTGCGTGCGATGGAAATCCTTTACTTAAACTGAACGCCTCGTTTTCACTTTATTTGTAGCGATTTTATTATCCGCTTCATCTCGGGTTTGGCTCAGATAACGCTGGCATTGCCCCTGCTGATTCGTGTTTTGCGCGGCAGTTCCCATTACATAAAGCACGTGTCAGAGTTAGGCTTCCAACGTGCCGCGCGATTGTTAAGCTGCAGAGAGATAAAGCAATTTACAAAGCCCGATTACCATCGGCTACGGAATGTGCTTAAGCTAATTTATTAATGAGGAAACACAACAAAACAGACATCCCACAGCGCTGATGGGATCAGAATGACATTATTTGCACGATTTGATCCCAAGTCTATACACAGTGGAGTCTGCGCATTAGAAACATAGAAAATAGGTGCAGGAGTAGGCCATTCGGCCCTTCGAGCCTGCACCGCCATTCAATATGATCATGGCTGATCATCCAGCTCAGTAACCTGTACCTGCCTTCTCTCCATACCCCCTGATCCCTTTAGCCACAAGGGCCACATCTAACTCCCTCTTAAATATAGCCAATGAACTGGCCTCAACTACCTTCTGTGGCAGAGAATTCCACAGACTCACCACTCTCTGTGTGAAGAAATGTTTTCTCATCTCGGTCCTAAAAGACTTCCCCCTTATCCTTAAGCTGTGACCCCTGGTTCTGGACCTCCCCAACATCGGGAACAATCTTCCCGCATCTAGCCTCTCCAACCCCTTAAGAATTTTATATGTTTCAATAAGATCCCCCCTCAGTCTTCTAAATTCCAGCGAGTACAAGCCGAGTCTATCCAGTCTTTCTTCATATGAAAGTCCTGCCATCCCAGGGATCAATCTGGTGAACTTTGAGCTTTGTAATACTGCTTGTGGTCAATGATGGTTTAGCTAGTTAGTTTAGTTAGTTTAGATAATTATCACGTGTACCGAGGTACAGTGAAAAGCTTTTTGTTGCGTGCGAACCAGTCAGCGGAAAGACCATACATGATTACAGTCGAGCCATTCAGTCCTGAGTTACTAGCGGGTTATCTTTGATCGGACTTTACTGGCTTTACCGTTATTCCCTTTATCATGTATCTGCACACAGTGGACGGCTCGATTGTAATCATGTATAGCGTTTCTGCTGGAAGACAGACACAAAATGCTGGAGTAACTCAGCATCTCCGGAGAGACGGACCGGGCGATGTTTCGGGTCGAGACCCTTCTTCAGACTTTCTCCCGGCCCAGTTAGAACGTAACAAGAGCTTTTCACTGTAATTTTTCACACCTGACAACAAACTGAAGTAAACGAGATTATACTCGACATCGATTCATTCAAGTCAGACTCACGTACAGTAGGGGGAGCAGGGGCAGCACTAGTTCAGGTAGTAACTCACCTGAGAGACTCTGATCCCATCTCAGTGTCGACAGCAGTCTTGGATGTACTGAAATGGAATCAGCATTCCGCACATAATGTCCGTCTCCAGGGGAAAGTCTACCTTGGCAAATATTGCTCAGTGTGATATTTACGTATATGCATGAACGTGCTGTGATTAGTTTAACACATCCTTCGCATGTATTTGCTTAAAGATGAGTTGCAGTCTGTCCCGTTCTGTTCTCACTGTCAGAGACGGTACCACGCCAGCACAATTAACCAATTTGTGTCGTGCTACCTTGACTGATTTAGGAAATCCTGCTCAGGCACACCTCCTCTGCACTGGACCTTCCCAGTTGGCCATGCAGAAACACACTGACATCTCCAGTGGTGTTACAGCATCATGAGACATCACCACAAACTCCCAGTGTGTTCGTGTGCATCAGTGTGTGTGTGTGTGTGTGTGTGAATGTGTGTTTGGGTATCTGTGTGCATGTGTGTCTGTATTTGTGTGTGTGCATGTGTGTGTGCGTGTGCATCAGTGTGTGTGTGTGTGTACCTGTATGTGTGTCAGTGTGTGTGTGTGAATGTGTGTGTATCTGTGTGCATGTGTGTCTGTATTTGTGTGTGCATGTGTGTGTGTGCATCAGTGTGTGTGTGTATCTGTATGTGTGTATCTGTCAGTGCGTGTGTGTGCGTGTGCATCTGTGTGCAAGTGTGTCGCTGTGTGTATGTCAGTATCTCTGTGTGTGTGTGAGTGTGTGTATCTGTGTGTGTGTGCATGTGTTTGTGGGTGTGTATCTGTGTGTGTGCGTGTGTGTATGTGTATGTATGTGAGTGTGTGTGTCTGTGTGGATGTGTGTCTGTGTGTGTGTGTTTCTGTATCTGTGTGTGTGTGTGTGTGTGTGTCTGTGTGTGTGTCTGTGTGTGTGTATACCTGTGTGTATATGTGTGTCTCTTTGTGTGTGTGTGTGTGTGCATTTGTGTGTGTATCTGTGTGTGGGTGTGTCTCTGTGTGTGTGTGCACATGTGTGTCAGTCTGTCTATCTTTGTGTGTGTCTGTGTGTATCTGTCTGTGTGTGTGTATCTGTGTGTGTATGCACATGTGTGTGTCTGTGTATCTATGTGTGTGTCTGTGTGTGTGCGTGTATCTGTCTGTATGTGTGTGTGTCTGTGTGTGTGCGTGTATCTGTCTGTATGTGTGTGTGTCTGTGTGTGTATCCGTTTGCATCAGATTGGTATTTCTGATCTTTTGACTTTACTTTAGACTTTAGAGATACAGCGCAGAAACAGGCCCTTCGGCCCACCGAGTCCGTGCCGACCAGCAATCCCCATTCACTAGCACACCAGGGACAATGTTTACAATTTGTCCAAAGCCAATTAACCTGCAAACCTCTACGTTTTTGGAATGTGGGTGGGAACCGGAGAAAACCCACGAGGTCACGGGGAGAACGTGCAAACTCCACACAGACAGCACTCAAAGTTCCTAAGATTACAAGTTCTTAAGTTATGGTCTTCTCCGCCATTCAATCATGGCTGATCGATCTCTCCCTCTCAACCCCTGCCTTCTCCCCATAACCTCTGACCCCCGTACTAATCAAGAATCTGTCAATCTCCGCCATAAAAATATAGTTGAAAAATATCCATCCACAGATTTTAGATTTAGATTTAGAGATACAGTGCAGAAACAGGCCCTTCGGCCCACCGGGTCCGCGCCGCCCAGCGATCCCCGCACATTAACACTATCCTGCACCCACTAGGGACAATTTTTACATTTGCCCAGCCAATTAACCTACACACCTGCACGTCTTTGGAGTGTGGGAGGAAAGCGAAGATCTCTGAGAAAACCCACGCAGGTCACGGGGAGAACGTACAAACTCCGTACAGACGGCGCCCGTAGTCAGGATGGAACCTGAATCTCCGGCGCTGCATTTGCTGTAAGGCGGCAACTCTACCGCTGTGAAAAAAAACTTTCTCATCTCGGTCCTAAAAGACTTCCCCCTTATCCTTAAACTATGACCTCTTGTTCTGGACTTCCCCAACATCGGGAACAATCTTCCTGCATCTAGCCTGTCCAACCCCTTAAGAATCTTGTAAGTTTCTATAAGATCCCCCCTCAATCTTCTAAATTCCAGCGAGTACAAGCCGAGTCTATCCAGTCTTTCTTCATATGTAAGTCCCGCCATCCCAGGAATCAACCTGGTGAACCTTCTCTGTACTCCCTCTATGGCAAGAATGTCTTTCTTCCTTCCTACACACTCTGCCACCTGTCGGATGTGAGCTTATCCAAAAACAACCCCTCCCTATCTACTCTCCCCAGCTCCTCTCTAATATGTAGACACAAGGAACACCAGATGATTGGGTTTCATTTTTAATTCTGGTTAGAGATACAGCGTGGAAATAGGCCTTTCGATCCACCGAGTCCGTTCCGCCCAGCGATCCCCCCGTTCACAATAGTTCTATGTTATCCCACTTTCTCACCCAATCCCTAAACCCCAGGAACAATTTACAGAGGGCCGGTAAACCTACAAAACCCACGCGTATTTGGGATGTGGGATGAAACCGGAGCACCCGGAGGAAACCCACGTGGTCCACGCAGACTGCGCCCGGGGTCAGGATCGAACCCGGGTCTCTGGCGCCGTGAGGCATCAGCTCAGTGGGGAAAGCGAGCTCGTTTAACAACTAACCCTCAAAGGGCAATGTTCATTAGTTTCCTGCACTACTCTCCGTTTAATTTACCTTTCCAGGCACTAGAAATGTTCACTCCATAATTGTTCATTCATTAGAAGCAGGGAGTGTTGTAAACTGAGCCACTACACTCTTACAATTGACGTGTTGGAAGTGATTAATTGAACGATCCATCGGAAAGTACTACGTTTAAATATGCCACTGATGTTCCCGATGATGCTGCTAATTTCATTAACACCTCCCGGCAATTAATCCATCTGTCAAAACCTGTATGCTGACCAATATTTTAATTTCACAGGCGATTCTTTTACAGGCATTTTACTAGATTGGTAAAGATAGGATGGAACATGTGTCTGAGATGTAATTTGGTCACAGTGTGGGATTATTAGTACCAGGTCAACCCTGAGTATATGTGTGACATTGCAGAAAAGAGTTATTATCCATTGTCAGACTCTGTCAGATTGTATCTTCATTCAAATAACTGGTCCAACGCCAAGCTCACCCCGATATCTAGTTAGGCATAATTTAGATGTACAATGTGGAAACAGGTCCTTTGGCCCTGCTGAGCCCGTGCCGACCACTAGCACTATCCTACACACACTAGGGTCTTTTCAATCTTTACCAAAGGCAATTAACCTACAAACCTGAACGTCTTTGGAGTGTGGGAGGAAACCGGAGCACCCGGAGAAACCCACGCAGGTCACGGGAGAACGTGCAAACTCTGTACAGACAGCGCCCGTAGCCGGGTCACAGTTTAAGGATATGGGGGAAGTCTTTTAGGACCGAGATGAGAAAGTTTTTTTTCACACAGAGAGTGGTGAATCTGTGGAATTCTCTGCCACAGAAGGTAGTTGAGGCCAGTTCATTGGCTATATTTAAGAAGGAGTTAGATGTGGCCCTTGTGGCTAAAGGGATCAGGGGGTATGGAGAGAAGGCAGGTACAGGATACTGAGTTGGATGATCAGCCATGATCATATTGAATGGCGGTGCAGCCTCGAAGGGCCGAATGGCCTACACCTGCACCTATTTTCTATGTTTCTATGTTTCTATGGAACTACAGACGCTGGTTTACACCGAAGACAGACACAAAAGTAACTCAGCGGGTCAGGCAGCATCTCAGGAGAGAAGGAACAGGTGACGTTTTCGGTCGTAAGCCAGAATCTCGGGTCGGAAGAACCTGAAACGTCACCTTAAGACTTTTGACTCTAGCTATAGGGCGTGGAAAGAGGCCCTTCGGCCCACCGAGTCCGCGCCGACCAGCGATCACCC
This sequence comes from Rhinoraja longicauda, assembly GCF_053455715.1. NCBI lineage: Eukaryota > Metazoa > Chordata > Chondrichthyes > Rajiformes > Arhynchobatidae > Rhinoraja > Rhinoraja longicauda. Next base: position 46,110,380 of record NC_135967.1, on the reverse strand, counting down.
CACGCACTAACACTATCCTGCAATTTACAATTTTACCGAAGCCAATTAACCTACAAACCCGGAGCGTGGGAGGAAACCGGAGCACCCGGAGAAAAACCCAAGCGGGTCACGGGGAGAACGTACAAACTCCGTACAGACGGCGCTCATGGTCGGGATGTTACCCGGGTCTCTGGCGCTGTGAGGCGACAACTCTACCAGCTGCGCCACCGTGCCACCAATGCAGTATTCCCTCGGCATCGCACGCATGCCCGCATGCCTCTTGAGTGGGATCAGAACCTTTTGTCTCCAAATTTGAGGAAGGATATTCTTGCTATTGAGGGCGTGCAGCGTAGGTTTACTAGGTTAATTCCCGGAATGGCGGGACTGTCATATGTTGAAAGACTGGAGCGAATAGGCTTGTATACACTGGAATTTAGAAGGATGAGAGGGGATCTTATCGAAACGTATAAGATTATTAACGGGTTGGACACGTTAGAGGCAGGAAACATGTTCCCAATGTTGGGGGAGTCCAGAACAAGGGGCCACAGTTTAAGAATAAGGAGTAGGCCATTTAGAACTGAGATGAGGAAAAACCTTTTCAGTCAGAGAGTTGTGAATCTGTGGAATTCTCTGCCTCAGAAGGCAGTGGAGGCCAATTCTCTGAATGCATTCAAGAGAGAGCTAGATAGAGCTCTTAAGGATAGCGGAGTCAGGGGGTATGGGGAGAAGACAGGAACGGGGTACTGATTGAGAATGATCAGCCATGATCACATTGAATGGCGGTGCTGGCTCGAAGGGCCGAATGGCCTACTCCTGCACCTATTGTCTATTGAGTTAGCGGTGATCCCAGACTGCACGAGTGTAATTCATGGCTGCACTTCACCCTGGATACAGCATCTGGTGCCAAAGTGCCCACAGGGCATCCAAACCTGCTCAGCATTCCAACGATGTCAACTATTCCTGCTCTGGGACCACCTTGCCTCTCCACAAGTATTCGCTGGTGAAGGATTGTTATACGACTGCAATTTATTCTCTGGCTGTTTATACTTCTGCCGCACTCCGTGGGACTTGAACAGTACTTTTGCATATTTCTGAGGCGTTTTTACTTTCCGACCTTAGGCTTTCGAGATACAGCACAGAAACAGGCCCTTGGGCCCACCGAGTCCGCGCCGACCAGCGATCCCCGCACGCTAGTTGAAGGTATCACAAGATGCTGGAGCAACACAGCGGGTCAGGCAGCATCTCTGGAGAGAAGGAATGGGTGACCCTTCTTCAGACTGATGTCAGGGGGGCGGACCAAAGGAAGGAACCGTACACTAGTTGAAGGTATTTATTCACAAAATGCTGGAGTAACCCAGCACGTCAGGCAGCATCTCGGGAGAGAAGGAATGGGTGACGTTTCGGGTCGAGACCCTTCTTCAGACTGAGATGCTGCCTGACCTGCTGAGTTACTCCAGCATTTTGTGAATAAATACCTTCGATTGGTACCAGCATCTGCAGTTATTTTCTTATACTGTACACTAGTTAGTGGGCAGCACGGTGGCGCAGCGGTAGAGTTGCTGCCTCACGGCACCAGAGACCCAGGTTCCATCCCGACTACGGGTGCTGTCAGTTCGGAGTTTGTACGTTCTCCCCGTGACCTGCGTGGGTTTTCTCCGGGTGCTCCGGTTTCCTCCCACGCTCCAAAGACGTGCAGGTTTGTCCGCTGATTGGATTTAGTAAAATTATTCATTTTCCCTAGTGTGTGGGATAGTGTTAGTGTGCTGGGGATCGCTGGTCGGCGCAGACTCGGTGGGCCGAAGGGCCTGTTTCTGCGCTGCATCTCTAAACTAACCTAAACTAGTTCTACCCCACACACTAGGGACAATTTACCGAAGCCAATTAACCTACAAACCTGCACGCCTTTGGAGTGTGGGAGAAAACCGGGTCTCCCGGAGAAAACCCACGGGGTCACGGGGAGAACGGACAAACTCCGTACAGACAGCACCCGTAGTCGGGATGGAACCCGGGTCTCTGGCGCTGTGAGGCAGCAACTCTACCGCTGCGCCACCTTACATTTCTTTCACTATCTCAATTGCCTATTATACACTAACACCAACCATCAATATATCTCTCCATTAGCTGTATCCACCTATCACTTACCAGCCCCATCTCTCCTCCAGCTTTCTCCCACTCCCTCCCTCCCCCCCCCCCCCCAAACAATCAGTTTGAAGAAGGGTCTTGACCCAAAACATCACCTATGTTCTCCAGAGATGCTGCCAAACCCACTGAGTTATTCCAGCACTCTGTGTTCTAGGCATGCCTCCAATGACTCCTGATACTTTTTACAGATGTCCCAGAGAACATAGATTTTCCCAAAGAAAACATCTAATCTGAATGCTTCACAGCTTGGTATGTCAACTGCTCTGCCTGAGCCTGCAATAAATTACAGTGTTGTGGACACAGTCCAGTCCGTCAACAAACCAGCCTCCCCCCATCAACCCCATCTCCATTCCATGCTGCCTCAAGAAAGTAGACGGCAGAATCAGGGCACACAGAGCATTCTCTAATCTCCTCCCTCCCATCAGGCAGAAGAGTTGTAGAGCCATAGAGTGATGCACAGCGTGGAAACAGGTCCTTCGGCCCAACTTGCTCACACTGGCCAACACGCCCCACCTACACTCGTCCAGAACCAGGGGCCACAGTTTCAGAATAAAGGGAAGGCCATTTAAATCTCAGGTGAGAAGCAACTTTTTCACCCAGGGAGTTGTGAATTTGTGGAATTCTCTGCCACAGAGGGCAGTGGAGGCCAAATCACTGGATTAATTTCAAAAGAGAGTTAGATAGAGCTCTAGGGGCTAGCGGAATCAAGGGATATGGGGAGAAGGCAGGCACGGGTTACTGATTGTGGATGATCAGCCATGATCACAATGAATGGCGGTGCTGGCTCGAAGGGCCAAATGGCCTCCTCCTGCACCTATTTTCTATGTTTCTATGTTTCTATAAGTCCCACCTGCCTGCGTTTGGCCCATGTCCCTCTGAGTTACTCCAGCATTTTGTGTCTATCTTTGACATAAGCCAGCATCTGCAGTTCCTTCCTGCACACTTTGTGTGTGTGTGTGTGTACGGTCAATCCAACATTCTCTTTATCGCGCAGCAAATGCTGGTGATGGGTTAGCAGGGGCCTGATGGGCCAAAGGGCCTGCTGCTGTGCTGTGTGCCACTCGATGGCTGTCTAGGACTCGAGTCAACGCTGCATGTTAACTGTCTCCTGGGCTTCCACTGAAACTGGTGAGTCACGCAAACTTCAAAGAAGGTCAGCGTCGTTGGTGTCAAGGCAACACATTGAGCATCCATCAAATGGTTACTGTAAACAGCAGGCGAAATTAATGTCAAGCTCAGCTCATGAGATTAATTAAACACATCTGACAAACATATAAGCTTCGAAACCAAAGCACAACGCAAAGATTCAACACCGGAGAAGGGTCTCGACCCGAAACGTCACCCATTCCTTCTCTCCAGAGATGCTGCCTGTCCCGCTGAGTTACTGCAGCATTTGCTGTCTAGCAAAGATTCGATCTTGCCATGTCACAGCACTGATACACTGCGTACGTTTATTTTTCTGGTCTCATGTCCCACAACAACATTTCAAACACACTCGGACGGGTACGCGGTACCTTGGCTTAGTTTAGTTTCGAGAGACAGCGCGGAAACAGGCCCTTCAGCCCACCGATTCCACGCCGACCAGCGATCCCCGCACACTAACACAATCCTACGACACGCACTGGGGACAATTTTTGCATTCACACCAAGCCAATTAACCTACAAACCTGCACGTCTTTGGAGTGTGGGAGGAAACCCGGAGATCTCGGAGAAAACCCACGCAGGTCACGGGGGGAACGTCCAAACTCCGTACAGGCGGCGCCCGTAGTCGGGATGGAACCCGGGTCTCCCTGGCACTGAGAGCGCGGTAAGGCAGCAACTCTACCGCCCCGCCACCGTGCCGCCCTTGGTCTACGTAACCAACTGAACCCCAGCAGACCCCCCCTGCTGAAACCTTCAGTTGACCTACACAAACACAGACCTTTTCTTAAAGTTTGAAGATGCAGATTTCATCTCTCACCTTCCAGACGCCATTCCTGAACGTCGTCGCTCTGTAATTTTAGAACGACGTGCCTTGTTCTGGATTCCTCTGCTACTGAATCCATTTAACATGTTAAACACCATTGAACCACACAGTCACACAGCGTGGAAACAGGCCCTTCGGCCCAACTTGCCCATACCGACCAACGTGTCCCATCTACACTGGTCCCACCTGCCTGCGTTTGGTCCACATCCCTCCAAACCTGTCCTATCCATGTACGTACCTGTCTAACTGTTTTTCGCAACTTTGCGATAGTATCTGCCTCAACTACCTCCTCCGGCAGCTCGTTCCATACACCCACCACCCTTTGCGATTGAATCAGGCTGCAATCCTCCAAACTGATCTCGTCTACAAGGGGCCACAGTTTAAGAATAAGGGGTAGGTCATTTAGAACGGAGATGAGGAAAAACTTTTTCAGTCAGAGAGTTGTGAGTCTGTGGAATTCTCTGCCTCAGAAGGCAGTGGAGGCCAATTCTCAGAATGCATTCAAGAGAGAGCTGGATAGAGCTCTTAAGGATAGCGGAGTCAGTGGGAATGGGGAGAAGGCAGGAACGGGGTACTGATTGAGAATGATCAGCCATGATCACATTGAATGGCGGTGCTGGCTCGAAGGGCCGAATGGCCTCCTCCTGCACCTATTGACTATTGTCTATTGTCTATTGTTCTGGGCACCGTGTTATATGAAGGATGTAAAATTTGAAAGGGGTCAGAGAAGATTTACGAGGATGTTGCCGGGACTAGAGGGTTTGAGCTACAGGGAGAGGTTGGGCAGGCTGGGACTCCATTCCTTGGAGCGCAGGAGGATGAGGGGTGATCTTGTAGAGATGTATAAAATCTTGGGAGGAATAGATCGGGTAGACGCACAGAGTCTCTTGCTCAGAGTAGGGGAATCGAGGACCAGAGGACATAGGTTCAAGGTGACGGGAGACTCTAAAAGAAGTATATCCCTGTACCTTGGTACATGTGATAATAAAGGAACAATTGAACCATTGAACCACGATCATCCCTCACCCTTCTGCGCTCCCTGGTGTAGTTATAGATATATAACCGATATAGTGATCTGGTCAAAAACGTTTGCTCAGCAATAATTAGTACTAGACCAAGTGGACCCGTTGGGCCCAAACCTCTCCTGCATTGGTGGAGCACCCTCTCCTCCCCCCTCCATTCTCCCCCCATCCCCACCTCCCCTCCCCCCCCTCCCCTCCCCACTCCATCCCCTTCAACCCCCCTTATGCTCCCTCCATCCCTAGGAGATAAATTTAAACTTTAAAATGTGAATAACTTTAAAAATATAACACTAATTTCAATGGAACTTCTTCCATTAGCACCAAAGGGACGATGATGGGCAAGTTGGGCCTAAAATTGTCACGCCATCGTGTACCGCTTTGGCTGTAGTTCAGGAACAAACAAACGAGAGTTTTAGTATCTATACGTCGCAGAAAATTGTTACCCCACATACACCTCGACTCGGCTTATTTTCTGCGAATGTTTATCTTGTGAATAATACTTCAAAAGTTGATCGCACAAACTCTGTGTTAATTGTATCTGTGAAGATGTTATCAACACACCCTGTTATCAACACAACCACTGCCAGCTGCCTACTGCATCTTAGACCAGCAAGTTGGTGGATGTTTCCCCGGTCGGATGATGTGCGATATTGGCACGTTTGTCACCACTCTAGGCCAGATAATAAAGAGCGTGATTATTCTGCTATTAAAGTACAATTCCACTTAGTTACTTCTGTTGGTTTAAAATGACACGGAGAGTTTACACGTTCTGTTCTGCGTCAGACTTCGGAGTTTAGAGATGCACCACAGCGTTAGAAACGGGACCTCAGGCCCAACGAACCCTCGCCGACCACTAAGCACTATCCTACATGCGAGAGACATTTTACAATTCATAACAAAGCCAATTAACCCACGATCTTTGGACAATTGACAAGAGACAATAGGTGCAGGAGGAGGCCATTCGGCCCTTCCAGCCAGCACCGCCATTCAATGTGATCATGGCTGCGGGTGGAAACCGGAGCACCCGGAGAAAACCCACGCAGGTCACGGGGAGAGCGTACAAACTCCGTACAGATGGCGCCGGTAGTCAGGATCGAACCCGGGTCTCTGGCGCTGTGAGGCAGCAACTCTACCGCTGCGCCACCGTGCCCATCCTTGGCTACACATTTAGGAGTAGACTAGACCAGGTGGACACGTTGGGCCCAAACCTCTCCTCCCCCCGCCCTCCCCTTCCCCTCTCCCCCCTCCCCTTCCACTCCCCTCTCCCCTCCCCTCTCCCCCCCCCTCCCCTCCCCTCTCCTCCCTCCCCCATCCCACCCCTCCCCCTCCTCCACCCCCCTTCCCCTCCCCTCCCCCCCTTCCCCTCCCCCCACTCCATCCCCCTCAACCCCCCCTTACCCTCCCTCCTCTCCCCCCCCCCCCTCCACCCCCTTCCCTCCCTCCCTAGGAGATAGATTTAAACTTTAAAATGTGAATAACTATAAAAATATAACACCGATTTCAATGAAACCTCTTCCATTAGCACCAAAGTGGCGACGGTGAGTAAGTTGGGCCTAAAATTGTCGCGCCATCAAACGAACAAGAGTTTTAGTAAATAGAAGATACTTTGGTGATCAAGTGGACTATAAAGCTGAATAAAAAGGAACTGCAGATGTTGGGTTACAAAAAAAAAAGACCCAGAATGCTGGAGTAACTCAGCAGGTCTGGCAGCATCTCTGGAGGAACAGCACCTCATATTTCGCCTGGGCAGCTTGCAGCCCAGCGGTACGAACATCGACTTCTCCAACTTTAGATAGTTCCTCTGTCCCTCCCTTCCCCTCCCCCTTCCCAGTTCTCCCTCTATCTCCCTGTCTCCACCTATATCCTTCCTTTGTCCCGCCCCCCCTGACATCAGTCTGAAGAAGGGTCTCGACCCGAAACGTCACCCATTCCGTCTCTCCCGAGATGCTGCCTGACCTGCTGAGTTACTCCAGCATTTTGTGAATAAATCCCTTATACTAACCATCTACACCTCACGCTGCCTCGGCAAGGCCAGCAGCACAATCAAGGACCAGTCGCACCCCGGCCACTCCCTCTTCTCCCCTCTCCCATCAGGCAAGAGGTACAGAAGTGTGGAAACGCACACCTCCAGATTGAGGGACAGTTTCTTCCCAGCTGTTGTCAGGCAACTGAACCATCCTACCACAACCAGAGAGCAGTGCTGAACTACTATCTACCTCATTGGTGACCCTCGGACTATCCTTGATCGTACTTTGCTGGCTTTACCGTGCACTAAACGTTATCCCCTTATCATGTATCAGTACGCTGTAAATGGCTCGATTGGAATCATGTATTATCTTTCCGTTGACTGGTTAGCACGCAACACGAGCTTTTCACTGTACCTCGGTACACGTGACAATAAACTGAACCGAAACCTAAACTGAAACTGGGACTAATGTAGCTGGGGCAGGTTGGTCAGCTATGACTATAAAAAAAATCCAAACCACTGGCAAAGACAGATAAATAAGGACCTCCAGATGCTGGTTTACAAAACATTAACACAAAGTGCTGGAGTAACATGGATAGGTGACTTTTGGGGTCGGGACCATTCTTCAGACTGATTGTGGGGGGCACCGACCCGGAGGGCTGAAGGGCCTCTTTCCCCACTGTATCTCCAAACCAAACTAAACTGAAAGCGATCAGTCTGAAGAAGGGTCTCGACCCGAAACATCACCCATTCCTTCTCTCCCGAGGTGCTGCCTGACCTGCTGAGTTACTCCAGCATTTTGTGAATAAATACCTTCGACTTGTACCAGCATCTGCAGTTATTTTCTTAAACTGAAAGGGAAAAGGGGAGTAAATGGATGTGCAGAGCAGATCAGCAAAGATCTAATTGAATACCGGGACTCGGTGGAGAGGCCCTGAAAAAAATGTCGTTTAAATGTTAAAGTAGGAAAATCTAAACGACTCCCAGTGTTATTGTCTGTGATGGTGATTATTGACTGAATGGGGGAATGTTATATTGAGATACTTTATACCGAAATGAGCTTTAATTCCTTTGAATCTGGTTAGTTTTCAGCAAAGGGCCCCGGCCTCTTTATTACACACATGAGAATGACAGGGTGACATTTTAACAAAGGCTTTCAAGCTGCTAAAGAAATGAAGGGTTCTGTCTGGCGGAGATAAGGGAGAGGCTGTGAGAATTTGGTATCGGGAATTTCATTTCTTCCCCACTCTTTTTCTTCTTCAAAGTGATTGGCAATTATCTACAAAGGCGGGTAGCGGCGGAGGTCGAATGGAATACCAGGCTGGGCTTTTTTTTCTCCGCTGTGCAGATAGCCCGTGACTGACAGGAGATTGGCTGAGGGTCTTTCACCGCAGTGCAGGGCCTGGCGGAGGTTTCATCTGCCGCTGGGTTACCGGGGGAGGGGGGGTGACTCGCTGGGTTACCGGGGGGTCTTTAGCGTGCTTCCTCGCCGCACATTAACCTGCCGCCGGGGGGGGGGGGGGGGAGGCTCGGGGAAGGGAGCAATCAAGCGTCGGAGCGGAGGGCTGGCAGCCTTTGTTAATAGGGCTGTAATCACCGGGGACAGTGGTGGGCAAGGCCCTTGTTCTCAGACGCTGACAGCCAGCAATGAAAGCCCGCTTGATTGAACACAATGAGGAGTGATTTTTTTTTACCAGCCATACGGCACTAAGCCTGTTATTAGACAAATAAGGGGGAGAGAGAGAGACAGAGAGAGAGGGAGAGAGATAGAGAGGGATGGAAAGATAGAGAGAGAATGAGAGAAAGAGAGATAGAGGGGGGGGGGGGGTGGGCGTGGGGGAGGGAGAGAGACGTATATAGAAAGAGAGGGAGAGAGAGAGAGAGAAAGTGTGTAAGACTCAAGGAATAAAGTCATTCTTCAGTGGAGTGGGTGTTCAGGTCTCCAACTGTAGGCATTGGTTCACCCCACTTTTGACAAACACTTTGACTAATGCAGCGAATTGTGGACGCAGCCCAGACCAACACAAAAACCAACCTCCCTTATACTGACCATCTACACCTCACGCTGCCTCGGCAAGGCCCGCAGCATAATCAAGGACCAGTCGCACCCCGGCCACTCCCTCTTCTCCCCTCTCCCATCGGGCAAGAGGTACAGAAGTGTGAAAACGCACACCTCCAGATTCAGGGACAGTTTCTTCCCAGCTGTTATCAGGCAACTGAACCATCCTACCACAACCAGAGAGTAGTGCTGAACTACGATCTACCTCATTGGTGACCCTCGGCCTATCCTTGATCGTACTTTGCTGGCTTTACCTTGCACTAAACGTTATTCCCTTATCATGTATCAGTACGCTGTAAATGGCTCGATTGGAATCATGTATTGTCTTTCCACTGACTGGTTAGCGCGCAACACGAGCTTTTCACTGTACCTCGGTACACGTGACAATAAACTGAACCGAAACCTAAACTGAAGCTGAGACTAATGTAGCTGGGGCAGTTGGTCAGCTATGACTATAAAAAAAATCCAAACCACTGGCAAAGACAGATCAATAAGGACCTCCAGATGCTGGTTTACAAAACATTAACACAAAGTGCTGGAGTAACTCAACGGGTCAGGCAGCATCTCTGGAGAACATGGATAGGTGACGTTTCACAGAGTGCTGGAGTAACTCAGCGGGTCAGGCAGCATCTGTGGGGAACATGGATAGGTAACATTTCACAGAGTGCTGGAGTAACTCAATGGGTCAGGCAGCATCTCTGGAGAACATGGATAGGTGACGTTTCGGGTCGGGTCGGGTCGGGTCAGGACTAAGCAAGTACATCGGCAGTGCAGAATAGAAAATAAACAAGAGTAGCCGAATGTAGTGTTACCACTCCAGAGAAAGTGCAAATGCAAAAAAAAAAGTTCAAGGCCACAACAAGGTAGGTTGGAAGATCTGGAATTCATCCTTAGCATGTGAGAGGTCCATTCAAGTTGTGATCACAGTGGGGAAGAAGCTGTTCTTAAATCTGGTGGTACGGGTTTTCAAGCTTTTGTACCCTCTGTCTGGTTGGGGAGGAGAGGAGAGGGAAATAATTTGAACTGTGAGTGGATAGGCCGAAGAATGGTCCCGACCCAAAAACTTCTTCAATTAATCTCCTTCAGTGTTGCTGCCTGACCCGCTGAGTTACTCCAGCACTTTGTGTTTTACTCAGGTTTCCGGCATCTGCATTTCCTGTGGGTATCCACAAGGTTATGCAATTGTAATAGAATATTCTTATGGAAACATATAAAATTCTCGAGGGATTGGACAGGCTGGATGCTTGAAAAATGTTCCCGATGTTGGGGGAGTCCAGAACCAGGGTTCACAGTTTAAGAATAAGGGATAGGCCATTTAGGACTGAGATGAGGAAAAACATTTTCACCCAGAGAGTTGTGAATCTCTGGAATTCTCTGCCACAGAAGTCAGTGCAGGCCGATTCACTGGATGTTTTCAAGAGAGTTAGATTTAGCTCTTAGGGCTAACGGAATCAAGGGATATGGGGGAAAAGCAGGAACGGGGTAATGATTTTGGGTGATCAGCCATGAGCCTCCGAGATCTTTGGTTTCCTCCCACACTCCAAAGACGTACAGGTTTGCTGGTTAATTGGCTTGGTAAATGTAAAAATTGTCCCTAGTGTGTGTGTGTAAGATAGTGTTAATGTGCGGGGATCGCTGGTCGGCGCGGACTCGGTGGGCCGAAGGGCCTGTTTCCACGCTGTATCTCAAAACTAAATTAAACTAAATAGTCTGAGTTAAACTTTGGCATGAAATATCAAACGCCATTTGAGGGGTTCTCCCCGTGACCTGCGTGGGTTTCCTCCGGGTGCTCCGGTTTCCTCCCACACTCCAAAGACGTGCAGGTTTGTAGGTTAATTGGCCCTTGGTAAAGTTGCCCCTTGTGGGTCGGGCTTGAGTGTGAAAGTGGGATCTTGGGTGAATCGGTCGATCGATTCTCGTTCCATCCATATCCTGCACAATTTACAGAGGGCCAATTCGTCTACAAACCCACACGTCTTTGGAGTGTGGGGGGAAACGGGTGACGTTTCGGGTCGAGACCATTTCTTCAGCCTCTATCAGACCCAATGAGTCTGAAGGTAGGCCAGATGGCCACCTATTCCTTCTCTCCAGAGACGCTGCCTGGCCCGCTGAGTTACTCCAGCGCTTTGTGTCGATCAAAGAGGAACATGTGTAGGTTTTGTACGACTGTGAATTTTGAAGACCTGCTTTGATGATAACTGTAATGTTTCAGGCTTTCACAAATAGGATATTTATGAAAAAGAGGGACCTTTGATGGAATTGACTTGAAAGTTTGTTTCAGTCTCTGTTTTCCATAATCACTGCACAGAAGTCCTTTCATCTTGCTTCAGTGAACAAGTAAACAGGATTTTGCACAGTTACAGGTACCCAGGCCCAAATTCATCATCATATCATCATATATCTACAGCCGGAAACAGGCCTTTTCGGCCCTCCAAGTCCGTGCCGCCCAGTGATCCCCGTACATTAACACTATCCTACACCCACTAGGGACAATTTTTACATTTACCCAGCCAATTAACCTACATACCTGTACGTCTTTGGAGTGTGGGAGGAAACCGAAGATCTCGGAGAAAACCCACGCAGGTCACGGGGAGAACGTACAAACTCCTTACAGTGCAGCACCCGTAGTCAGGATCGAACCTCTCTCCACTGGTATTGGGTGTATAAAATCATGAGAGGAATTGACCGGGCAGATACACACAGTCTCGTGCCCAGAGTAGGTGAATCCAGGACCAGAGGACATAGGTTCAAGGTGAAGGGGAGAAGATTTAATAGGAACCTGAGGGGTAACTTTTTCACGCAAAGGGTGGTGGGAGTATGGAACAAGCTGCCAGAGGAGGTGGTTGAGGCTGGGACTATCCCAACGTTTAAGAAACAGTTAGACAGGTACATGGATAGTGTAGGAAGATAACTGCAGATGTTGGTTTAAACCGAAGGTAGACACAAAATGCTGGAGTAACTCAACGGGACAGGCAGCGTCTCTGGAGAGAAGGAACGGGTGACGTTTCGGGTCGAGACCCTTCTTCAGACAAGGTCAGGCTGAGAGGGATATGGGCCAAAAACGGGCAGGTGGAACTAGTGTAGATGGGACATGTTGGCCGGTGTGGGCAAGCTGGGACGAGGGGCCAGTTTCCACGCTGTATCGCTCTATGTCTCCAAATGTGGTTTCTGTTGACTGATTCGATACTTGTAGAGACATTGCTGTGTGATATTCGTTGGGCCACTGGGTGGTGGGTGTAGAGGAATGAGCTGCCAGAGGAGGGAGGTGAGACACCGACTACAACAGCAGTTACAAGACATTTGGACAGGTACATGATTAGGACCATCTATCACAAGTCCAGAGAGTTTCACACTACGAATGGCGGCCTCTGCTGGTCAGAGAATACAAATACGATAATGAGACGAGACGAGACGATACGATAGAACTTTATTTATCCCTGGAGGGAAATTGATCTGCCAACAGTCATAAAACACAAGATACATGAAACACGAGATTAAAGTGACGAATGGAAAGGATCGGGGATGTGCAAAGATTGGGGGGGCTGTCAGTCTCAGTCTACCCCACGACAGAAGGGGGAGGAGTTGTACAGTTTGATAGCCACAGGGAAGAAGGATCTCCTGTGGCGTTCTGTGCTGCATCTTGGTGGGACCAGTCTGTTGCTGAAGGTGCTCCTCAGTTTGGCCAGTGTGTCATGGAGGGGGTGAGCTGTATTGTCCAGGACGCTCCACAGTTTGAGGATCATCCTCCCCTCCAAGACCAATGCAAAGTTATTGAATTAAACTCCGTGTTGGAACTTGAGGGTCCTTCTGCAGTTGTACAGGGCCCTAGTGAGACCGCACCTGGAGTACTGTGTGCAGTTTTGGTCTCCAAATTTGAGGAAGGATAGTCTTGCTATTGAGGGCGTGCAGCGTAGGTTTACTAGGTTAATTCCCGGAATGGCGGGACTGTCATATGTTGAAAGACTGGAGCGACTAGTCTTGTATACACTGGAATTTACAAGGATGAGAGGAGATCTTATCGAAACGTATAAGATTATTAAGGGATTGGACACGTTAGAGGCAGGAAACATGTTCCCAATGTTGGGGGAGTCCAGAACAAGGGGCCACAGTTTAAGAATAAGGGGTAGGCCATTTAGAACTGAGACGAGGAAAAGCTTTTTCAGTCGGAGAGTTGTGAATCTGTGGAATTCTCTGCCTCAGAAGCCAGTGGAGGTCAATTCTCTGAATGCATTCAAGAGAGAGCTGGATAGAGCTCTTAAGGATAGCGGAGTCAGGGGGTATGGGGAGAAGGCAGGAACGGGGTACTGATTGAGAATGATCAGCCATGATCACATTGAATGGCGGTGCTGGCTCGAAGGGCCGAATGGCCTCCTCCTGCACCTATTGTCTATTGTCTATTGTTGTAGAGGTTTCAAATAATGCGTTAAATCAGAGACACTAGGTGAGATGGGAAAGATTGAAGCTGGAGTAACTCAGCGGATCAGTTCAGTTACTCCAACATTTTGTGCCTTTCTTCGGTTGAAACTAGAGTTGCCAACTGTCCCGTATTAGCCGGGACATCCCGTGTTTTGGGCTAAATTGGTTTGTCCCGTACGGGACCGCCCTTGCCCCGCATTAGGCCTAGGGGGCGCTGTAGGCCCGGGGGGCGTTTTAGGCCGAGTCGCTGTAGCCCAGGGGGCGCTGTAGGCCCGGACACTGTAAGCCCGGGGGGCGCTGTAGGCCGGGACGCTGTAGGCCCAGGGGGCACTGTAGGCCGGGGAGCTGTAGCCCAGGGGGCGCTGTAGGCCCGGACACTGTAAGCCCGGGGGGCGCTGTAGGCCGGGACGCTGTAGGCCCAGGAGGCACTGTAGGCCGGGGAGCTGTAGCCCAGGGGGCGCTGTAGGCCCGGACGCTGTAGGCCTGGACGCTGTAGGTCCGGACAGTGTAGGTCCAGACGGTCTAGTCCAGAGGCCCAGGCGCCGCCTAACGGAGGTTGAGTAGCAACCCGTCTCCCGGCCCGGGCGGCCGCCATTGGTGGAGCGGGCGAGCACGTGGCCGCTGGCTGGGTGAGGTCATGTGTGGGCGCGGGACGGTGACGTCACCTTGTCCCTTATCTGGAGGTGAGATAGTTGGCAACCCCTAGTTTGAACCAGCGTCTGCAGTTCCTTCCTACATATCAATGCCCTCTTGCTCAGTGCGACGTTCCGTGGGTGGAAATGCGGAACAGTTCAGCTGCAATGTTAATATCGGTGGGCACGTTTGGTTTGGCTATGCTGCTCCCTAGCCGAGCTGAGGGAAATTGTTGGGAGAAGTTGGAGTAACTTGGCCGTTTCACCACCAACTCTGGGGCTGGTTGTGGGTGGAAAGTGCAGTCGGCATCGCCATCTCCTGTCCAGAATGTGTTACAGCAATTACTGTAGATATCAGGCATTCAGGCAACTGAACTGCAGAAGGAATGGGTGACGTTTCGGGTCGAGACCCTTCTTCAGACTGAACTACAGATTTTAGTTTAGAGATACCGGGCGGAAACAGGCCCTTCGGCCCACCGAGTCTGCACCGACCAGCGATCCCCGCACATTAATACCACCCTACACACACACACCCTCTCAACTTTAGATAGTTCCTCTGTCCCTCTCCTCCCCTCCTCCTTCCCAGATCTCCCACTGTCTTCCTGTCTCCAACTATATCCTTCCTTTGTCCCGCCCCCCTGACATCAGTCTGAAGAAGGGTCTCGACCCGAAACGTCACCCATTCCTTCTCTCCTGAGATGCTGCCTGACCTGCTGAGTTACTCCAGCATTTTGTTAATACACACATTCAGTTCAGTTCATTGTCACATGCACTGAGGTATGGTGAAAAACTTTTGGTTGCATAGAAACATAGACAATAGGTGCAGGAGGAGGCCATTCGGCCCTTCGAGCCAGCACCGCCATTCATTGTAATCATGGCTGATCATCCCCAATCAGTACCCCGTGCCTGCCTTCTCCCCATATCCCTTGATTCCGCTAGCCCCTAGAGCTCTATCTAACTCTCTCTTAAATCCATCCAGTGATTTGGCCTCCACTGCCCTCTGCGGCAGAGAATTTCACAAATTCACAACTCTCTGGGTGAAAAATGTTTTTCTCACCTCAGTTTTAAATGGCCTCCCCTTTATTCTAAGACTGTGGCCCCTGGTTCTGGACTTGCCCAACATTGGGAACATTTTTCCTGCATCTAGCTTGTCCAGTCCTTTTATAATTTTATATGTTTCTGTAAGATCCCCTCTCATCCTTCTAAACTCCAGTGAATACAAGCCCGGTCTTTTCAATCTTTCCTCATATGTCAGTCCCGCCATCCCAGGGATCAATCTCGTGAACCTACGCTGCACTGCCTCAATTACAAGGATGTCCTTCCTCAAATTAGGAGACCAAAACTGTACATAATACTCCAGATGTGGTCTTACCAGGGCCCTGTACAACTGCAGAAGAACATCTTTACTCCTATACTGAAATCCTCTTGTTATGAAGGCTAACATTCCATTAGCTTCCTTCACTGCCTGCTGTACCTGCACGCCAACTTTCAGTGACTGGTGTATAAGGACACCCAGGTCTCGCTGCACCTCCCCCTTACCTAACCTAACTCCATTGAGATAATATAAGAAAATAACTGCAGATGCTGGTACAAATCGATTTATTCACAAAATGCTGGAGTAACTCAGCAGGTCAGGCAGCATCTCGCGAGAGAAGGAAAGGGTGACGTTTCGGGTCGAGACCCTTCTTCAGACCCGAAGAAGGGTCTCGACCCGAAACGTCATCCATTCCTTCTCTCCCGAGATGCTGCCTGACCTGCTGAGTTACTCCAGCATTTTGTGAATAAATCCATTGAGATAATAATCTGCCTCCTTGTTTTTGCCGCCAAAGTGGATAACCTCACATTTATCTATATTATTATACTGCATCTGCCACGCATCTACCCACTCACTCAACCTGTCCAGGTCACCCTGCAACCTCCTAACATCCTCTTCGCAGTTCACACTGCCACCCAGCTTTGTGTCATCCGCAAACTTGCTAGTGTTGCTTCTAATTCCCTCTTCCAAATCATTAATATACATGGTAAACAGTTGCGGCCCCAACACCGAGCTTTGCGGCACTCCACTCGCCACTGCCTGCCATTCTGAAAAGGACCCGTTTACTCCTACTCTTTGCTTCCTGTCTGCCAACCAATTTTCTATCCATGTCAACACCCTACCCCCAATACCATGTGCTCTAATTTTACTCACCAATCTCCCGTGCGGGACCTTATCAAAGGCTTTCTGAAAGTCTAGATACACTACATCCACTGGCTCCCCTTCATCCATTTTACTTGTCACGTCCTCAGAAAATTCCAGAAGATTAGTCAAGCATGATTTCCCTTTCATAAATCCATGCTGACTTGGACTTATCCTTTTACTGCTATCCAAACGCACCGTTATTACCTCTTTAATAATTGACTCCAGCATCTTCCCCACCACCGATGTCAGACTAACTGGTCTGCAATTCCCCGTTTTCTCTCTCGCTCCTTTCTTGAAAAGTGGGATAACATTAGCTGTCCTCCAATCCACAGGAACTGCTCCTGAATCTATTGAACGTTGGAAAATGATCACCAATGCATCCATTATTTCTAGAGCCACCTCCCTGAGGACCCTGGGATGCAGACCATCAGGCCCAGGGGATTTATCATCCTTCAGTCCCATTAGTCTACCCAATACTATTTCTCGCCTAGTGAAAATTTCTTCCAGTTCCTCTACCCCCCTAGATCCTCTGTCCTCCAGTACATCTGGGAGATTGTTTGTGACTTCCTTAATGAAGACAGATCCGAAGTACCTGTTCAACTCTTCTGCCATTTCCTTGTTACCCATAATAATTTCACCCGTGTCTGCCTTCAAGGGGCCCACATTTGTCTTTGCTACTCTTTTTCTCTTAACATATCTAAAGAAACGTTTACTGTCCTTCTTTATATTCATGGCCAGCTTCCCCTCGTACTTGATCTTTTCAGCCCTTATTGCTCGTTTTGTTACCTTCCATTGTCCTATGAAAGTTTCCCAATCCTCTGGCTTCCGGCTACTCTTTGCTGTGTTATACATCTTTCTTTAAGTTTTATTCCACCCCTAACTTCCCTTGTCAGCCACGATTGCCTCCTACTCCCCTTAGAGTCTTTCTTCCTTTTTGGAATGAAATGAATCTGCATCTTCTGGATTATGCTCAGAAATTCCTGCCATTGCTGTTCCACTGTCATTCCTGCTAGGATCCCTTTCCAGTCGACCTTGGCCAGCTCCTCTCTCATGCCTTCATTGTCCCCTTTGTTCAACTGCAACACTGACACTTCCGATTTAACCTTCTCCCTCTCATATTGCTGATTAAAACTAATCATATTATGATCACTGCCTCCAAGCGGCTCCTTTACAATAGACAATAGACAATAGACAATAGACAATAGACAATAGGTGCAGGAGGAGACCATTCGGCCCTTCGAGCCAGCACCGCCATTCAATGTGATCATGGCTGATCATTCTCAATCACTACCCCGTTCCTGCCTTCTCCCCATACCCCCTGACTCCGCTATCCTTCAGAGCTCTATCTAGCTCTCTCTTGAATGCATTCAGAGAATTGGCCTCCACTGCCTTCTGAGGCAGAGAATTCCACAGATTCACAACTCTCTGACTGGAAAAGTTTTATCTCATCTCAGTTCTAAATGGCCTACCCCTTATTTTTAAACTGTGGCCCCTTGTTCTGGACTCCCCCAACACTGGGAACATGTTTCCTGCCTTTAACGTGTCCAACCCCTTAATAATCTTATACGTTTCAATAAGATCTCCTAATCTTATACGTTTCGATAAGATCAAATCTGGTTCATTGTACAACACTAAATCCAGAATTGCCTTTTCTCTGGTAGGCTCCATTACAATCTGCTCTAAGAATCCATCTCGGAGGCACTCTACAAACTCTCTTTCTTGGGGTCCAGAACCAACCTGATTTTCCCAGTCTACCTGCATATTGAAATCGCCCATCACCACAGTGGCATTACCTTTGTTACATGCCAGTTTTAACTCCTGCTGCATCTTACACCCTACATCCGGGCTACTATTTGGGGGTCTGTCGATAACACCAATTAGTGTCTTCTTGCCTTTACAATTCCTCAACTCAATCCACAGTGACTCTACCTCATCAGTCCCTATGTCTTCCCTCGCAAGGGACTGAATTCCATCCCTCACCAGCAGAGCTACCCCACCGCCTCTGCCCACCTGTCTGTCCTTTCTACAGGATGTATAACCCTGAATATTAAGTTCCCAGGCCCGATCCTCCACGTCTCTGTAATCCTCAAAAAATTGAGGATTGAGGGCGTCACGGTGGCGCAGCGGTAGAGTTGCCGCCTTACAGCGAATGCAACGGCGGAGACTCAGGTTCGATCCTGACCACGGGCGCCGTCTGTACGGGGTTTGTACGTTCTCCCCGTGACCTGCGTGGGTTTTCTCCGAGATCTTCGGTTTCCTCCCACACTCCAAAGACGTGCAGGTGTGTAGGTTAATTGACTGGGTAAAATGTAAAAATTGTCCCTAGTGTGTGTAGGATAGTGTTAGTGTGCGGGGATCGCTGGGCGGCGCGGACCCGGTGGGCCGAAGGGCCTGTTTCCGCCCTTCTCTAAATCTCTAAATCTAAAAAAAAATCTAATCCCCACAATGTCATATCTACCAACCTCTAACTGAGCCTCAAGCTCATCTACTTTACTTCTTATACTTCGCGCATTCATATACAGTACTTTTAATTCCTTATTCATCTCACCCTTCACATCGACCCCTATTACACTTGGCCATACTCTCCTATTCCTTTGTGAGCGTTCTTTCCCGTTAATTCTGGGGTCATTAACTATCCCTTTCTTTCCCTTTAACTCCATCCTTGATTATCCCATTTGACGACCCCCCACCCCCACCCTATTTAGTTTAAAACCACCCATGTAGCAGTGGCAAACCCACCAGAATGCTGGTCCCACACCTGTTAAGGTGCAATCCGTCCCTTTCGTACGGATTGCGTGCTGACCAGTCAGCAGAAAGACAATACTTGATTGCAATCATGTGTGAGAGAAAACCGAAGATCTTGGAGAAAACAGGGAGAGTGTTTTTAGAAGGATGAGAGGAGATCTTATCGAAACGTATAAGATTATTAAGGGGTTGGACACATTAGAGGCAGGAAACATGTTCCCAATGTTGGGGGAGTCCAGAACAAGGGGCCACAGTTTAAGAATAAGGGGTAGGCCATTTAGAACGGAGATGAGGAAAAACTTTTTCAGTCAGAGAGTTGTGAATCTGTGGAATTCTCTGCCTCAGAAGGCAGTGGAGGCCAATTCTCTGAATACATTCAAGAGAGAGCTAGATAGAGCTCTTAAGGATAGCGGAGTCAGGGGGTATGGGGAGAAGGCAGGAACGGGGTACTGATTGAGAATGTTCAGACATGATCACATTGAATGGCTGTGCTGGCTCGAAGGGCCAAATGGCCTACTCCTGCACCTATTGTCTATTGTCTATTAACTGTGTACAGACAGCACCCGTAGACAGGATTGAACCCGGGTCTCTGGAGCTGTGAGGCAGCATCTCTACAGTTGCCCAACTGAGCCACCCATGCAGATGCTGGTTTACACTGAAGATAGACACCAAGAGCTGGAGTAACTCAACGGGTCAGGCAGCATCTCCGGAGAGAAGGAATAGGTGACGTTTCGGGTCCCGACCGCAGACACTGGTCCATTTGGGTCTGAAGAAGGGTCTCGACCTGAAACGTCACCCATCCCCTTCCGTCCAGAGATGCTGCCTGTCCTGCTGAGTTACTCCATCCAGCATTTGTGTCTATCTTCCGGTTTAAACCAGCTTCTGCAGTAACTTCCTACCCAATGGTCCATTGTTGGCTGTGGGGAAGGTGATAACGAGAGGACAATGAAACTAGCACAACGACCAGGGTTGGGGAGGGTCGGAGATAGAGGGGATGCAAGGGTGACTTGAAGTTGTTGTTGTTGTTGTTGTTCGTCCTTCAGATTGGAAGATGACCAATGACTTCACTTTCAGTTGGAGGATTGGTGACTGTGGGTCCGGAAGTGACTGGTGAGGCCAATCCTGGCCCGGAAGGCACGCCCACACGTATGACACAAGTGGATGGGTGCTGCAGTGGAAGTGGAGGTAGCCCGGGCCTTGCGCGCGGTGCGTTTCCTCTGGCCCTCTGCAGTGCGTCTGTTCTCTGCTGCACGGGCTCCTGTGGTGAGCTTGCTACGCCAGGTTGGACGGTCCAGAGCAAGAGACTCCCAAGTGCTGAGGTTGATGTCCAAGTCTTTGAGGGACACTTTGAGGCAGTCCTTAAACCGTTTCTTCTGTCCTCCTACTGAGCGCTTGCCCTGACACAGTTCTCCATACAGAAGCTGTTTTGGCAGTCGACTCTCGGGCATTCTGACGACATGGCCTGCCCATCTGGCTTGGGCTTTCCGTAGGAGGGTGTGGACGCTGGGGATTCCGGCACGTTCCAAGACCTCTGTGTCGGGAATTTTGTCCTGCCACCTGTTGTGAAGGAGTCTGGGTAGGCAGCTCAAGTGAAAGTTAGAGTCGGGGTGTAAGCTAACCAAGCCAAATACAAGGTGCTGTTCTTCCGAGTTGCGTCTGGGCTCACTCTAACCCTTCCTACACTGTATTTTTCAAACGTCAATGGACTATGTTTAGCTCATTAAGTTACTCCTGTTGCCATTCATAGTCTAGAACGTTCCGCTCCCCGCGGGGATCCGAGAAGTTTCGGCCATCTTGAAAGAGAATGCAGGTGCTCTGATTAGTAAGATTGCAGATAACGTGAAAGATAGACAATAGACAATAGACAATAGACAATAGGTGCAGGAGGAGGCCATTCGGCCCTTCGAGCCAGCACCGCCATTCAATGTGATCATGGCTGATCATTCTCAATCAGTACCCCGTTCCTGCCTTCTCCCCATACCCTCTGACTCCGCTATCCTTAAGAGCTCTATCCAGCTCTCTCTTGAATGCATTCAGAGAATTGGCCTCCACTGCCTTCTGAGGCAGAGAATTCCACAGATTCACAACTCTCTGACTGAAAATGTTTTTCCTCATCTCAGTTCTAAATGGCCTACCCCTTATTCTTAAACTGTGGCCCCTGGTTCTGGACTCCCCCAACATTGGGAACATGTTTCCTGCCTCTAACGTGTTCCAACCCCTTAATAATCTTATACGTTTCGATGGCAGAAGGTTGTGGAGGGCAAGTCATTTTTATGGCAGAGATAGATAGATAGATTCTTGATCAGTGCGGGTGTCAGGGGTTACGGGGAGAGGGCAGGAGAATGGGGTTGGGAGGGAGAGATGGATCACCCATGATTGAATGGCGGAGTAGACTTAGAATTATAGAATCATAGAAAATAGGTGCAGGAGGAGGCCATTCGGCCCTTTGAGCCAGCACCACCATTCAATATGATCATCCAAAATCAGTACCCCATTCCTGATTTCTCCCCATATCCCTTGATTCCATTAGCCCGAAGAGCTAAATCTAACTCATGATGGGCCGAATGGCCTAATTCTACTCCTATGACCCGTGAGCTCATGACTCTTCCACGTTTCCACCACACTCGGAAGCCTGAGGTCGGAGTAGAGGGGTTAAGCCCAGGCTTGAATCTTGGATTGGGCAGGAGGGACCATGGGGAAATTTGGGATATGAGACCAATGCATGATTTGGGTTTTGCAAGACGCCCTCAGTCATGTGCCAATTATTACAGAACAATAATTGTCCCAAGATGTTTGTAAAACAAAAACAAATGTATATACAGTGGGGTGCAAGCCAGCACTGTTGGATACTGGAACAGTATGTACTTGCTTTTCCCAATTCAAGGAGTCAGCACACATTCATCTCCATGGGACCTTGGACAAGCAGGGTTGGTGGAAGAGGTGATGGAAGGTACTGAGGCATAGGATGGATGGTGTGGAGTGTGGGAATGTGTGGGGAACGCCCACTATATCCACCTCTGTAAACTACAGACGTGTGCGATTTTGGTCTCCTAATTTGAGGAGGTCATTCTTGCTATTGAGGGAGTGCAGCGTAGGTTCACCAGGTTAATTCCCGGGATGGCGGGACTGACGTATGATGAAAGAATGGGTCGACTGGGCTTGTATTCACTGGAATTTAGAAGGATGAGAGGGGATCTTACAGAAACATGTAAAATTCTTAAGGGATTGGACAGGATAGAGTCAGGAAAAATATTCCCGAAGTTGGGGGAATCCAGACACAGGGGGTCACAGTTTAAGAATAAAGGGTAGGCCATTTAGGACTAAGAAGAGGAAAAACCTTTTCACCCAGAGAGTTGTGAATCTGTGGAATTCTCTGCCACAGAAGGCAGTGGAGGCCAATTCACTGGATGTTTTCAAGAGAGATTTAAATATAGCTCTTAGGGCTAATGGAATCAAGGGATATGGGGAGAAAGCAGGAACGGGGTACTGATTGTGGATGATCAGCCATGATCATATTGAATTGCGGTGCAGGCTCGAAGGGCCGAATGGCCTACTCCTGCACCTATTTTCGATGTTTCTATGTTGACCCCAGCAGTCCTTCCAGGTGAGAGAGAGGTTCACGTGCACCTCCTCTAACCTTTGGACTGTAGAGATACAGCGCAGAAACAGGCCCTTAGGCCCACCCAGTCCTCGCCAGCCGACCAGTGGTCATCCCGTACACAAGCACAATCCTCCGCACGAGGGACAATTTAAAGTTTTTTTTTTTACAGAAGCCAATTAACCTACAAACCTAAGAGAGACACAAAATGCCGGAGTATCTCAGCGGGACAGGCAGCATCTCTGGAGAGAAGGAATGGGTGACGTTTTGGGTCGAGACCCTTCTTCGGACTGAGAGTCGGGGGAGAGGGAGAGGAGAGATATAGACGACGATGTAGAGGGATATAGAAGGAATGAATGAATGATACGCAAAATAATAACGATGATAAGGGAAACGTAGCAGTTTGCTAGGGACCTCTACATCATTGTCGATATCTCTCGTTTTTCTTTTCTGTGACCCTCCCCCACCCCGACCCCGTACACACCCCAATAGTCTGAAGAAGGGTCCCAACCCGAAATATCACCCATCCATGTTATAGAGTCGTACAGTGTGGAAACAGGCCCTTCGGCCCAACTTGCCCACACCAATATGTCTTATCTACACTAGTCCCACCTGCCTGCATTTGGTCCATATCCCTCCACGCCTGTCCTATCCATGTACCTGTCTAACTGTTGATTAAACGTAGCGATAGACCCAGTCTCAACTACCTCCTCTGGCAGCTCGTTCCATACACCCACCACCCTTAGCGTTCTATTTTTTTAGACAATAGGTGCAAGAGGAGGCCATTCGGCCCTTCGAGCCAGCACCGTCATTCAATGTGATCATGGCTGATCATTCTCAATCAGTACCCCGTTCCTGCCTTCTCCCCAAACCCCCTGACTCTGCTATCTTTAAGAGTTCTATCTAGCTCTCTCTTGAATGCATTCAGAGAATTGGCCTCCACTGCCTTCTGAGGCAGAGAATTCCACAGATTCACAACTCTCTGACTGAGCAGGGAGGTTGTGCTGCAGTTGTACAGGGCATTGGTGAGACCACACCTGGAGTATTGCGTACAGTTTTGGTCTCCTAATCTGAGGAAGGACATTCTTGCCATAGAGGGAGTACAGAGAAGGTTCACCAGATTGATCCCTGGGATGGCAGGACTTTCATATGAAGAAAGACTGGATAGACTCGGCTTGTACTCGCTGGAATTTAGAAGATTGAGGGGGGATCTTATAGAAACTTACAAAATTCTTAAGGGGTTGGACAGGCTAGATGCAGGAAGATTGTTCCCGATGTTGGGGAAGTCCAGAACCAGGGGTCACAGCTTAAGGATAAGGGGGAAGTCTTTTAGGACAGAGATGAGAACGTTTTTTTCACACAGAGAGTGGTGAATCTGTGGAATTCTCTGCCACAGAATGTAGTTGAGGCCAGTTCATTGGCTATATTTAAGAGGGAGTTAGATGTGGCCCTTGTGGCTAAAGGGATCAGGGGGTATGGAGAGAAGGCAGGTACGGGATACTGAGTTGGATGATCAGCCATGATCATATTGAATGGCGGTGCAGGCTCGAAGGGCCAAATGGCCTACTCCTGCACCTATTTTCTATGTTTCTATGTTTCTATGTTTCTTTCACGATGCGTGTCTTAATGCTTCATCTAACCCTTTCCAAAACAATCACCCCCACAGCTGTCAACCCAGTGGAAAGGAAATGATTTCCACAGCTCCCTGTACCTGTAGGATTACCACAGTCTGAACTCCCGAGCTGAGTCGATTTCCCCTCTTTGACAACAAGAATATTATTTACATTGCATTTAACCTTTGAAAACCAGCAGATCCTTTCAACTGAGATAGACTTTGGTATTGGCATTACGGGCGGTCACGGTGGCGCAGCGGTAGAGTTGCCGCCTTACAGCGAATGCCGCGCCGGGTTAGATCTCATCTACGGGTGCCGTCCGTACGGAGTTTGTACGTTCTCCCCGTGACCTGCGTGGGTTTCCTCCGAGATCTTCGCTTTCCTCCCACACTCCAAAAACGTACAGGTCTGTAGGTTAATTAGCTTGGTGTAAATGTCAAAATTGTCGCTAGTGTGTGCAGGATAGTGTTAGTGTGCGGGGATCGCTGGGCGGCGCGGACCCGGTGGGACGAAAGGGCCGGTCCTTCCGCGCTGTATCTCTAAAATTAAAAACTAAAAGTTAGTTTAGTTTAGTTTCACGATACAGTGCAGAAACAGGCCCTTCGGCCCACCGAGTATCTGCTGACCAGCGATTCCCCGCACACTAACACTATCCTGCACACACTAGCGACAATTTCTTTAACTGTACCAAACTACAAATCTGTAGGTTTTCTCTGCCTCAGAAGGCAGTGGAGGTCAATTCTCTGAATGCATTCAAGAGAGAGCTAGATAGAGCTCTTAAGGATAGCGGAGTCAGGGGGTATGTGAAGTCCATACAAAGGTTTGGACTGAGCATTATGGTACAAATTAATTCCACACAAATCACACAGAGGGTGGTGGGTGTGTATGGAACAAGCTGCCAGGGGAGGTAGTTGAGGCAGGGACTATCGCAAAGGCAGGGACTATCGGAGAAGGCAGGAATGGGGTACTGATTGAGAATAATAATAATAATAATAATTCATTTATTTTATTTAGCGCCTTATCGCATGCTCAAAGCGCTTTACAAAAACAATTAACATAGAAACAAACAGACAAACTATCCTGACGGAAAAGCGGCAAATACACAACGCCAGCGTCCTCTCACGTCAGGGTCCGGCAGTAGACATTAAAAAGCACAAGACACACAGATATAATTTTTTACACAAACAGCCATCACAGTGATTGCTCTAGGCATACCCTCACTGTGATGGAAGGCAAAGTCTTATCTCCTCCTCGTTCTTCTCCCGTGGTGCCACGAGGTGATCGAGGCTCCCAACTTTTTGAAGCCCCCACCGGGCGATGGAAAGTCCCAGGGCCGAGCCGAGCAGGCCGATGAAAGTCCTGAGCCCCCACCGGGCGATGGAAAGCCCCAGGGCCGAGCCGAGCAGGCCGATGAAAGTCCTGAGCCCCCACCGGGCGATGGAAAGTGCTGCGGCCGAGCCACGCAGGGCGATGAAGGGCCTGCGGGGGGGTCGATCGTACCTCGCGCTTCGGGGTGGTCGAAGCTGCTACGGCTGGAGCTCCCAAAAACCGGTCGCCAGCCAGGGACCTGCGAACTCCCGATGTTGCGGTCTGCAGGGCCCACGGCCGAAGCCTCCGAGATGGTAAGTCCAGGCCATGCGAGCGGAGTCTTTGAGGTCGATCCCAGCTGGAGGCCGCCGACTCCACGATGTTAGGCCGTAGCGCGAACGGAGATACGACACGGTAAAGGTCGCATCTCCGTTGAGGAGGAGATTTGAAAAAAGGTTTCCCCCAACCCCCCCACCACCCCCCCACATACACAGAGTTAAAAATAAAACAAAACGTACATTTAACGACGACAATGACAAAAAACAACAAAAAAAAACAGAGAGACTGCCGGTGAGCCACAGCTGCAGAACACAGCCATGGTCACATTGAATGGCGGTGCTGGCTCGAAGGGCCGAATGGCCTCCTCCTGCACCTATTGTCTATTGTCTATTGTCTTTGGAGTAGGAACATAGAAACATAGAAAATATGTGCAGGAGTATGCCATTCAATATGATCACGGCTAATCATCCATAATCAGTACCCCGTTCCTGCTTTCCCCCCATATCCCTTGATTCCATCAGCCCGAAGAGCTAAATCTAACTCATGATGGGCCGAATGGCCTAATTCTACTCCTATGACCCATGAGCTCATGACTCTTCCACGTTTCCACGACACTCGGAAGCCTGAGGTCGGAGTAGAGGGGTTAAGCCCAGGCTTGAATCTTGGATTGGGCAGGAGGGACCATGGGGGAATTTGGGATATGAGACCAATGCATCATTTGGGTTTTGCAAGACGCCCTCAGTCATGTGCCAATTATTACAGAGAAATAATTGTCCCAAGACTTTTGTAAAACAAAAACAAATGTATATATTTTTTAGAATACAGTGGGGTGCAAGCCAGCACGGTTGGATACTGGAACAGCATGTACTTGCTTTTCCCAATTCATGGAGTCAGCACACATTCATCTCCATGGGACCTTGGACAAGCAGGGTTGGTGGAAGAGGTGATGGAAGGTACTGAGGCATAGGATGGATGGTGTGGAGTGTGGGAATGTGTAGGGAACGCCCACTATATCCACCTCTGTAAACTACAGACGTGTGCGATTTTTGGTCTCCTATTTTAAGGAGGTCATTCTTGCTATTGCTTTTGCCCTAAGAGCTAAATCTATCTCTTTCTTGAAATCATCCAGTGAATTGGCCTCCCTCCACTGCCTTCTGTGGCAGAGAATTCCACAGATTCACAACTCTCTGGGTGGAAAGGTTTTTCCTCATCTCAATCCTAAATGGCCTACCCCTTATTCTTAAACCGTGTGACCCCTGCTTCTGGAGTCGCCCATCATTGGGAACATTTTTCCTGCATCTAGCCTATCCAATCCTCTATATGTTTCTATAAGATCCAATAGACAATAGACAATAGGTGCAGGAAGAGGCCATTCGGCCTTCGAGCCAGCACCGCCATTCAATGTGTTCATGGCTGATCATTCTCAATCAGTACCCCGTTCCTGCCTTCTCCCCACACCCCCTGACTCCGCTATCCTTAAGAGCTCTATCTAGCTCTCTCTTGAATGCATTCAGAGAATTGGCCTCCATTGCCTTCTGAGGCAGAGAATTCCACAGAATTCCCCTCTCATCCTTCTGAATTCCAATGAATAATAGCCCAGTCAACCCATTCTTTCATCATACGTCAGTCCCGCCACCCCGTGATAGCGGAGTCAGCGGGTATGGGGAGAAGGCAGGAACGGGGTACTGATTGGGAATGATCAGCCATGATCACATTGAATGGCGGTGCTGGCTCGAAGGGCCGAATGGCCTCCTCCTGCACCTATTGTCTATTGTCTATTTTTCCAAGATCTTCGGTTTCCTCCCACACTCCATAGACGTGCAGGTTTGTAGGTTAATTGGCCTGGTATCATTGTAAATTTGTCCCTAGAATGTGTAGGATTGTGTTAATGTGCGGGGATCGCTGGTCGGCGTGGACTCGGTGGGCCGAAGGGCCTGTTTCCACACTGTATCTCTAAACTAAACTAAGCTACATGATTTAGTTCAGTTTAGTTTATTGTCACGTGTATCAAGGTACTGTGAAAAGCTTTTGTTGCGTGCTAACCAGTCAACGGAAAGACGACACGTGATTAGAAATCGGGCCACTTACAGCGTACAGACACATGGAATGGAATACTTTATTGTCCCATGTGACTAGTCACATGACAAGGGAATAACGTTTAGTGCAAGGTAAAGTCCAATCAAGGATAGTCCGAGGGTTTCCAATGAGGTAGATAGTAGTTCAGGACCGCTCCCTGGTTGTGGTAGGATGGTTCAGTTGCCTGATAACAGCTGGGAAGAAACTGTCCCTGAATCTGGAGGTGTGCGTTTTCACACTTCTGTACCTCTTGCCTGATGGGAGAGGGGAGA
This sequence comes from Rhinoraja longicauda, assembly GCF_053455715.1. Classification (NCBI taxonomy): domain Eukaryota; kingdom Metazoa; phylum Chordata; class Chondrichthyes; order Rajiformes; family Arhynchobatidae; genus Rhinoraja; species Rhinoraja longicauda. The sequence goes on along the minus strand of NC_135967.1, from coordinate 46,082,128 downwards.
AGAGGGAGTGGCCGGGGTGCGACTGGTCCTTGATTATGCTGCTGGCCTTGCCGAGGCAGCGTGAGGTGTAGACGGAGTCAATGGATTTAAACAATACATTACTGCTGAAGTTCCCGAAACGTTAACTCCCCCTTCCATTCCCACACTGACCTTTCTGTTCTGAGTGAAGTCTAATGCAAATTGGTGGAACAGCACCTCATATTTCGCCTGAGCAGCTTACAGCCCAGTGGCGTGAAAATTGATTTCTCTCACTTCAAATAACCCTTGCACCCCCACTCTCTCCACCCCTCCCCCACCTAAGTCCTCAAAGTCGTCTCGTTGAGTCTCATTGTCTGTACCTCGTTTGCACCTAGCCCACAGCGAACAATGGCTCGTGTCCAGTAAGAAAATAACTGCAGATGCTGGTACAAATCGAAGGTATTTATTCACAAAATGCTGGAGTAACTCAGCAGGTCAGGCAGCATCTTGGGAGAGAAGGAATGGGCGATGTTTCGGGTCGAGACCCTTCTTCAGACTGATGTCAGGGGGGCGGGACAAAGGAAGGATATAGGTGGAGACAGGAAGACAATGGGAGAACTGGGAAGGTGGAGGGGAAGAGAGGGACAGAGGAACTATCTAAAGTTGGAGAAGTCAACGTTCATACCACTGGGCTGCAAGCTGCCCAGGCGAAATATGAGGTGCTGTTCCTCCAATTTCCGGTGGGCCTCACTATGGCACTGGAGGAGGCCCATGGCAGAAAGGTCAGACTGGGAGTGGGAGGGGAGTTGAAGTGCTCAGCCACCGGGAGATCAGGCAGGTTAATGCGGACTGAGCGAAGGTGGGCAACGTTTCGGGTCGAGACCCTTCTTCAGACTGATGTCAGGGGGGTGGGACAAAGGAAGTGGGATATTGTGAAAACTGAGATGCTGCCTGACCTGCTGAGTTACTCCAGCATTTTGTGAATAAATACCTTCGATTTGTACCAGCATCTGCAGTTATTTCCTTACACTCGTGTCCTTTATCATCGTTACATTTTTGCATATCTTTCATTAGTTTGTTCTGTGGTATACCTCTCTACATCATCGTCTACAACTCTCGTCTCCCTTTCCCCTGACTCTCGGACTGAAGAAAGGTCCTGTCCCGCTGAGTTACTCCAGCATTTTGTGTCTGTCTTCGCATTTAACCAGCATCTGCAGTTCCTCCATGCACTTTTGAAGCTCTTTTTTCTTGTTATTCCAAACGCTGTGTTGTGATAGTTCAACATTTCTTTTACATCAAGAGCAATGGAAGTCATTACGGACTTTAACATGCCAGATGGATCAAAGGAGGACCACTTTCCTTAAACACTTTGATCGTGAATTTGTGTAAGTACTTGAGTAAATGTCCTTCACAAGGCATGACAGACTTTGAAATTGTATTAATATCCTTGTTTTCGTGCTGAGGCGAGCATTTGTGGTGACATTTAAAAGTCTTTTGAATAGGCGTAAGGATCTTCAGGGTTATGGGTTGTGTGGAGGTGGATACGAGTTGGTGTTCAGAAGATTTGTGACCAGTCTGAAGAAGAGTCCCAGCATGAAATGTCATCTATCCCTCAACCTCCACAGAAACTGCCTGATAGCATGGAAACAGGCCCTTCGGCCCATCCTGCCTACACCGACCAACATGTCCCATCTACACCAGTCCCACCTGCCTGCATTTGGCCCATATCCCTCTAAACCAGTCCTATCCATGTACCTGTCCTAATGTTTCTTAAACGCTGCAATACTACCTGCCTCAACTACCTCCTCCAGCAGCTGGTTTCACACACAAATGTTTCATACACAATCTTCTCACTTCTTTGTTCTCCCACGGTCGGGGGCCTCGAGCCTTCCGTTGACGGGACGGTCTTGGCTCCCGTAGCCGGTGGTCGGGGTCTCGCGTCGGGGCGAACACGCTCCCACATCGGGGGGGATCTCAGCTCCCCCGCGCCGAGCAATGGGAGCCCGGGTCAGGGCTGGTCGGAACCTTCTGCGACCTTGGAGCTTCCCGACATCGGTCTCTACCCGAGAGACCGCGAGCTCCTCGATGGTGAAGTCCGCAGGCCGTGGTTGGAGCGTCGATCCCAGGCAGGGGGCCGCAGGCTCCGGTGGTAAGTCCAAGGCCCCGCGGTGGGGCTCAGAGTCAGTCTCGAGCAACGCCGCCAGCTCCACGATGTTAGGCCGCAGAACGACCGAGGAAACGATCCGCAAAACAATCGCATCTCCAGCAAGCTAAGAGATTGAAAAAAAAGTTTCCCCCGACCCCCTCCCCCCCCCCATTTAAAACAAACTAGAGAACACTTCACACGGTGACGCAGCGGTAGAGTTGCCGCCTTACAGCGAATGCAGCGCCGGAGACTCAGGTTCGATCCTGACTATGGGCGCCGTCTGTACGGAGTTTGTACGTTCTCCCCGTGACCTGCGTGGGTTTTCTCCGAGATCTTCGGTTTCCTCCCACACTCCAAAGACGTGCAGGTATGTAGGTTAATTGGCTGGGTAAATGTGAAAATTGTCCCTAGTGTGTGTAGGATAGTGTTAGTGTGCGGGGATCGCTGGGCGGCGCGGACCCGGTGGGCCGAAGGGCCTGTTTCCGCGCTGTATCTCTAAATATACATCTAAATCTAAAATTAACACATACTTTTGAAACACACTATAAATAACAGGAAAGACCAAATAAACAGACAGACTGTTGTCGAGACTGCCATCGCTGCCATCCTAGGTAAAAGACCATGCATTTACCCTAACTATGGGGCAGGGGGAATTCAAACAGAACCCCCCACTTGTAGCAGGACCGTTCAGAAGCCTGATAACAGAGGGGAAGAAGCTGTCCCTGAGTCTGGTGGTGCGCGCTCTCACGCTTCTGTACCTCCTGCCGGTCGGTACGGGAGCAGGGAGAAGAGGGAATGACCGGGGTGGGACTAGTCTTTGATTATGTGAGCTGCTTTTCCGAGGAAGTGTAGATAGAGTCAACGATGGGGAGTCTGGTCCATGCGGCCTGTGGTGCCAAAATTGAGTCTTGCGTTGCCAAACGTGACACCACTCAACCGAAACGAAAGCAGGGACATGCACGCCTGTCTCCCCATTAGTCTTAACAAGTTCAAAGTAGCTGTCAACACCACCGAAGCTGGAATGCGAACAACTATTTCTGATTTCCCACTGCCGGTAACAAATCTAGGACTGTACATGAGCTTTGTCTCCAGATTTCAGAATCCATCTTGTCGGAGCAAAGTGGAAAGGCCGGGCAAAGTTGGTGTTTGAAGTAACAGGCGATCTATTAAACAGGTGCGCACCAGGACGCCAGCCAACGCTGACCGGTCACGCGTGACTTTGGTACATTTTGTATATTTGCCAATGACAGGTTTACTCAAAAACTTGATTAACAGTAAAACGAGGTATTAATTATAGAAAACTTGATTAACAGTAAAACGCGGTGTTAATTATAGAAACTTGATTAACAGTAAAACGAGGTTGTGCACGGAGACTTCATGAACAGTAAAAACGGGGTCTTCATTACAGAGTGGAACTTAGAAAGAGTTCATTAGGTTACAAACAGAATGTATCTGAAGAAGTTTTCTGTAGGTCTTTTTCTAATACGGTGATTTCTTTTTCTAATCTTTCAGATTCCTTCCTATAGTCTTTCTTTATCTTAGATGAGTAGCTTATAATTTGGCCTCTCAAATAAGCCTTCATTGCATCCCATACAATAAATTTATCATCCACTGAATTTAAATTTGTCTCCAAATATAATTCAATTTGTCCTCGAATAAAATCACAGAAGTCTTGTCTTTTCAATAATAAAGAGTTGAGTCTCCATCTATACACTGACTGTTCTTTATCTGGCATCGTAATTTTCATTAATAATGGTGAGTGATCCGATAACAATCTAGCCTTGTAATCTATTTGTATTATTCTACCGCTTAATTGAGCTGAAATCAAAAATAGATCTATTCTAGAATATGTATCATGTCTATTGGAATAAAAAGAGTAATCTCTTTCCTTGGGATGGCTTTTCCTCCAAACATCTATTAAATTTAAACTTTCCATTAAATTCAAGGTTGTCTTCGCTGCTCTTGTCCTTGTCGTTGTCCTTGATGATCTATCCATTACTGGATTTAAACAAAAATTGAAATCTCCCCCTATCAATATATTTTCATGTGCTTCCGCTAGATTTAGAAAAGTACCCTGCACAAACTTCTCATTATCTGTATTTGGTGCATATATATTCATTAAAGTCCACAATTCTGAGAAAATTTGACAATGTACAATTATAAATCTACCTACTGGGTCACTTACAATATTTTGTACCTTAATTGGTAGCGTTTCCTTAAATAGGATAGCAACCCCTCTTGCTTTTGAGTTAAAAGAAGATGCGACCATACTTCCTACCCAATCTCTCTTTAACTTTTGATGCTCTTTTTCCGTTAGATGTGTTTCTTGCAAGAAAGCTATATCTACTTCCAATTTTTTCATCTGTGTTAAAATTCTCTTCCTTTTTATCGGTCCATTTAACCCATTCACATTATAGCTTAACAAATTTAATGTGTTATCCATTCATTCCTTTTTTTTTTCGTTTCCTTACCTTGATACCTCTTCCGGTATTTACATTGTGCCGTATTTCAGTGTGCTCCCCTCCATAGTCCAGGTATAAAAACAGAAAAGGAAAAAGAAAGATAGAGAAATAGACCCTCCCTCTAATGTTGTTAATAAATAGATTAGCAACATTACCCCCCTCTATTATACGAGGTGTGGTCCGCACCACACTTGTGCCCATGATTATGGTGGAGCATCCACATTCTCCAACCCCCCCCGATGTATCAAGTACTTCTAAAAATTAACAATCCTTAATACAGTTAATCCCCTCTATAGTATACAGATATTATTAATAATCAATCATTCATGATTCTTCTTAAGCATTTCTCGATGGCAATTCTTCCGCATACTCTTCTGCTTTGACAAAGTCTTTAAAAAATTAATTTTCTCCAGTGTTGATCATAATCTTCAAAGTAGCCGGATGCAGTAAAATGAACCTATAGCCTTTCTTCCATAAAACATTTTTTGCCTTATTAAATTCTTTTTTTCTGCTCAACAAGGCATTACTGATGTCTGGGTAAAAGATTATTTTAGTATCTTCATATTCTATTGGTTTTCCCTCTCTTATATTATTCCCGACTGTTTTGAAAACCAATTCTCGATCTCGGTATCTTAAAAATTTAATCAACACAGATCTTGGCTTTTGATTAGCCGAGGGTTTGGGTCTTAGAGCCCTATTTGCTCTTTCTATTTCCATCCGACCTTGTTTATCTATTCCCAGAGTGGTCCCTATCCAATCTTGAAAAAAGTTAATTGGATCTTCCCCCTCCACTCCCTCTGGCAAACCAACAATTTGAACATTATTTCTCCTGCTATAGTTTTCCAAGGCATCCAACTTCTCCGCCGTCTTTTTACTTTCAATTGCTGCTGCAGTAATACTGTCTTCATTTTTTTCCACTCTAGATTTTAACATTTCATTTTCCATTTGCATATTATCCACTTTATTTGTCACTGTTTGAAATTTCTCCTCCATTTTTTTCAAAGCCTTACGAAATTTCTTGTTATCTCTCCTCATTAATTTGTTATCTCCTTCAATTTTCTTGAGCCTGTTAATAATTTCTTGAAGCATCGTTTTCATATTAGTCTCTGTATCTTCTTGCTTTTCTTCCTCTTCTTCATTTCCACTTCCACTGCTAGTGGAGTCTCCCGTTACCTCATCGTCACTCGAGTCCGAAACTCCAGACAAAACAGACATCTGTACGTTCTGTATTCTTTCTGATTTTATTTAAAGTACTTGATTCCTTTAGTTCGTCTTTTTTTAGCAGTTTAGGGCTTTGTTTTCGGGAGTGCTGAAAAGTTATGTCTACTCAGCCAAGCATTGGACACCGGCTTTATTTGTATTGGCCATTGAACCTCTGGCAGAGCTAATAAGAGCAGATTTAGATATTAAAGGATTTAAAGTTAATCAGGAAGATCACAAAATTACTTTATTTGCTGATGATGTCTTAATTTGTCTTACTAGACCATTGGAATCCTTAAGAAAATTATATTTCAGACTGGAAGAATATGGGAAAGTATCAGGATATAAAATTAATAAAGATAAAACTGAAATAATGCCTCTTGTTGAAGGCAATTATGATCAATGTAAAAGAGAAAGTCAGTTTAAATGGCAAAAAGAAGGCATTAAGTTTTTAGGAGTTAATGTAGATAATAAGTTAAATAATTTGTATAAATTAAATTATAAACCACTAATAAAAAAAATAGATGAGGACCTGAAGAAATGGATGAATCTTCCAATTACATTGATAGGGAGAGTGAATTGTATTAAGATGAATATTTTTCTGAGGATACAGTATTTATTTTCAACACTGCCTATACCTTTGCCAAATAAATTTTTTCAAGAATTGAACAAAACTGTGAGGAATTTTCTTTGGAAAGGTAAAATGCCAAGAGTGTCTCTGGAAAAATTAACATGGAAATTTGAATTAGGTGGATTGCAATTACCAAATTTTAAAAATTACTATCTGGCAGCACAAATGAGTTTTATTTCATCCTTTTATCGAGAGGGTGGAAAAACAGCATGGGTTAAAATTGAAATGGATAAAATAAAAGAATCTTGTCCAGAAGAATTTATATATAAATGGGAAGCGAAGCTATTAGTTAAGGATAAAGAGTCACCTTTGCTAAAACATTTAATTAATACATTGTTGAAAACAGTTAAAGTTAAGGATAAAAGATTTTTCTTAACAGCTAAAACTCCATTAGTAAAAAATGGATTATTGCCGTTTGCTTGGAATAATCAAATACTACAACTCTGGGAACGGAAGGGTATTAAAAATATAGGAGACTGCTATGAAGGGAATATCTTTTTGACATTTTCGCAATTGAGAAATAAATATCAAATTCCAGGGAATAGTATTTTTTTCTATTATCAATTACAATCTTTTTTAAGGGAAAAGTTAGGTAATTCAATGTCTCTATTTCAGATTAAAGGAATCGAATCCTTGATTCAGGGCAAGGGAATGAAAAAATTTATATCATCAATGTATTATGACTACAATGTATTATGTAGTCCAATGTATTATGGACTACAGATATCTAGTCCAAAGATAGGAATTCATAAAGCAAGACAAAGATGGGAAACAGATCTTAATATTATTATTGATGAACCAAGTTGGGAAAGACTGTGTTTAGATAGTATGAAAAATACTATTAATGTGAGATACAGCTTAGTACAGTATAATTTTTTGCAGCAACTATATTTAACCCCGGAAAAATTAAATAAATTTAAACCAAACTCATCTGAAAGGTGTTTTAGATGCAACCAAGACGTGGGCACTTTTATACACTCTACATGGGCATCCAGGTTCGATCCCGACTACAGGCTGAAGAAGGGTCTCGACCCGAAACGTTACCCATTCCTTCTCTCCTGAGATGCTGCCTGACCTGCTGAGTTACTCCAGCATTTTTTGAAACTGACTACGGGCGCTGTCTGTACGGAGTTCGTACGTTCTCCCCGTGACCTGCGAGGGTTTTTTTTGCTAAGATTTTCGGTTTCCTCCCACACTCCAAAGACGTACAGGTTTGTAGGTTAATTGGCTTGTAAAAATTGTCCCTAGTGCGGCGATCCAGTGGCGTGGAGTCCAAGACGACCGGTGACCCTTTTCTGCCGCAGCCTTCATCCATCCGCCTTCCTAGCTGTTGTGACGCTCCACTAAAGTCAGCCATCATCCTCCCTCCGCCTGTTCCACCGTTGAGGTCTTGGTTGGATTGCTCTTTGTCACGGACCTCCCCCCCCCTCGACCTTACCGCCATGGGTGACCCTACCAGGAGCGTGGCTCCAGACGTCATCGCTCTCAGGATCTCAGGACCACACACAAGCTTCTCCACCACGACAAGGTGACAATCCACAGAGAAGAAAATACAGGACAAAGGGAGTAACGTTTAGCGCAGAATAAAGTCTGATTAAGACTACCGGTCTTAAGATTACCGGTCTTTGAGTCTGAAGAAGGGTCTCGACCCGAAACGTCACCCATTCCTTCTCTCCCGAGATGCTGCCTGACCTGCTGAGTTACTCCAGCGTTTTGTGAATAAATACCTTCGATTTGTACCAGCATCTGCAGTTATTTTCTTATACTTAAGTCTGATTAAGGATGGTAATGACATTAAAGTCCAATGATCTGAACCTGCAGCTTTAAATACAATCACATTTGAACCTTAGTGTGCTGAACATTTCCAACTCACTAAATAATCGCAGTAATCGCTGCAATGACGGTTTTATTTAAAGAATGATGGCTTTCAAGTCTGTTTCTTGTGGCTTCAGGTCCATAAGTGACAGGAGCAGAATTAGGCCATTCGGCCCATCAAGTCTACTCCGCCATTCAATCATGGCTGATCTATCTCTCCCTCCTAACCCCATTCTCCTGCCTTCTCCCCATAACCCCTGACACCCGTACTAATCAAGAATCTATCTATCTCTGCCATAAAACTATCCACTGACTTGGCCTCCACAGCCGTCTGTGGCAATGAATTCCACCACCCTCTGACTAAATAAATTCCTCCTCATCTCCTTCCTAAAGGAACGTCCTTTAATTCCGAGGCCGTGACCTCTGGTCCTAGACTCTCCCACTTAAAACTGAGGTGAGAAGAAACTTTTTCACCCAGAGAGTCGTGAATTTGTGGAATTCTCTGCCACAGAAGGCAGTGGAGGCCAATTCACTGGATGAATTTAAAAAAGAGTTAGATAGAGCTCTAGGGGCTAGCGGAATCAAGGGATATGGGGAGAAGGCAGGCACGGGTTACTGATTGTGGATGATCAGCCGTGATCACAATGAATGGCGGTGCTGACTCGAAGGGCCAAATGGCCTTCTCCTGCACCTATTTTCAATGTTTCTCTGTTTAGTGGAATCATCCATATCCACTCTGTCCAGGCCAAAGGATAAACAGAGGCCGTGGCCGTGTTTGAGGGTGTACTGGCCAAAGCAGCAGGGGCATGGGTGGAGGGGAGAGTGGAAGCCAAATTTAAACATTGACTCAAATGGAATGGGTGGAACAACACAAAACCTCTAGCTCTTTCCACACATGGGTAGAGTTTAGCCAATATCATTTACTAGATCCTCACAAGACTGCAGATGCTGGAATTTAATTTAGTTCAGTTTAGTTTAGTTTAGTTTAGTTTAGTTTAGTTTAGTTTAGTTTAGTGATGCAGCGTGGAAACAGGCCCTTCGGCCCACCGTGTTCGCGCCGACCAGCGATCCCCGCACACTAACACTATCCTACACCCACTAGGGACAATTTTACATTTACCAAGCCAATTAACCTGCAAACCTGCACGTCTTTGGAGCGCGGGAGGAAACAAGAGATCTCGGAGAAAACCCACGCAGGTCACGGGGAGAACGTACAAACTCCGTACAGGTGGCGCCGTAGTCGGGATGGAACCCGGGTCTCTGGCGCTGTGAGGCAGCAACTCTACCGCCGCGCCACCGCGCCGGACCTGGAGTCACGAGCAAAGAAACAAAGTGCTGGAGGAGCCCGAGTCATATTACATATTGGCCAGCTGGTTCCTTGCGGGTATAGTGCTCTGTGTTTAATGAGCCTGGCCTAATCTCACTCGTTTTCCTTCCAAACCGCACAGATGCAGAATCTGGCTTCGTTAGTTTGTGTGTCTCACAGCCGGGGAACCCAAACATAGGAGAAAGAATCAGCAGAGAAAGGTTTATGAGAAGTCACTGGAACGGCAGAGTGTGGTGGTGAAAGGATTGCACTGACAAAATGAGATAATCAGTGTTAAAAGGGAGATCTCTAAAGGAAAGGAAGGATGAGAGGAGATCTTATCGAAACGTATAAGATTATTAAGGGTTGGACACGTTAGAGGCAGGAAACATGTTCCCAATGTTGGGGGAGTCCAGAACAAGGGGCCACAGTTTAAGAATAAGGGGTAGGCCATTTAGAACTGAGATGAGGAAAAACCTTTTTCAGTCAGAGAGTTGTGAATCTGTGGAATTCTCTGCCTCAGAAGGCAGTGGAGGCAATTCTCTGAATGCATTCAAGAGAGAGCTAGATAGAGCTCTTAAGATAGTGGAGTCAGGGGTATGGGAGAAGGCAGGAACGGGGTACTGATTGAGAATGATCAGCCATGATCACATTGAATGGCGGTGCTGGCTCGAAGGGCCGAATGGCCTCCTCCTGCACCTATTGTCTATTGATACGATACGATGGAACTTTATTTATCCAGAGGGAAATTGATCTGCCAACAGTCATAAAAACACAAGATACATGAAACACGAGATTAAAGAGACGAGTGGAAAGGATCGGGGATGTGCAAAGATTGTGGGGGGGGGTCAGTCTACCCACGACAGAAAGGGGAGGAGTTGTACAGTTTGATAGCCACAGGGAAGAAGGATCTCCTGTGGTGTTCTGTGCTGCATCTCGGTGGGACCAGTCTGTTGCTGAAGGTGCTCCTCAGGTTGACCAGTGTGTCACGGAGGGGGTGAGCTGTATTGTCCAGGACGCTCCGCAGTTTGAGGAGCATCCTCCCTCCAAGACCCCCTCCCGTGATCCCAACCACGCCCCCTTGTCCAGCATCTACAGTTCCTTGTGGGATCGACACAAAGTGCTGGAGTAACTCAGCGGGTCAGGCCAATTCTCTGGAGAAATTGGATTTAGATGACGTTTCAGATTGGAACCCTGCTTCAGACTCTGAAGAAGGGTCTCGACCAGAAACGTCACCCATTCCTTCTCTCCAGAGATGCTGCCTGTCCCGCTGAGTTACTCCAGCATTTTGTGTCTATCTTCGGTGTAAACCAGCATCTGCACTTCCTTGTTTCTATACTGAACCTTTTATCCATTGACAATAGACAACTCAGTAACTCAACTCAGTGGGTATCGTATCGTAACTCAGCGGTCAGGCCGCAAGGATGAGAACATGGATAGGTGATGGGTCAGGGGTACTGACCCGAAAATGTCACCCATCCTTGTTCATCAGAGTTGAGATTCAAGCTTTTTCGTTTTGAGGGTGTGGGGGGGTATTCTGGTTGTGGAAGAGCTGCCTGGATTTGGCAAGGGACAAAGAAAAGCATCTCTGGTCACTCTGTTACACTGTTTTGCACTGACAAGTATATTTGCTGCCACGATGGTCGGTCATTCTGTTTGCCCACAGTGAATACAGCTCCAACTTAACACACACTCAGCGATGCATGAGACGTGGGGAGAAAGGGAGAGGGACAGAGAGATGGGGAGAGAGAGAGAGAGGGAGAAGTGGGGGAGAGAGAGAGGGACGCAGAGAGGCAGAGTGGGGGGGGGGGGCGGAGAGAGAGAGATAGAGAGAAAGATGGGAGGGCAGGAGTCAGGAGAGAGAGAGAGAGAGAGAGAGAGAGAGAGAGAGAGAGAGAGAGAGAGAGAGAGAGAGAGAGAGAGAGAGAGAGAGAGAGAGAGAGAGAGAGAGAGAGAGAGAGAGAGAGAGAGAGAGAGATGGGAGGGCAGGAGAGAGGGAGCGATGGGAGGGCAGGAGAGAGAGAGAGAGAAGAGAGAGAGAGAGAGAGAGAGGAGAGAGAGAGAGAGAGAGAGAGAGAGAGAGAGAGAGAGAGAGAGAGAGAGAGAGAGAGAGAGAGATGGGAGGGCAGGAGAGAGAGAGAGATGGGAGGGCAGAGAGAGAGAGAAGAGAGAGAGAGAGAGAGAGAGAGAGAGAGAGAGAGAGAGAGAGAGAGAGACGAGAGAGAGAGAGAGAGATGGGAGGGCAGGAGAGAGAGAGAGATGGGAGGGCAGGAGAGAGAGAGAGAAGAGAGAGAGAGAGAGAGAGAGAGAGAGAGAGAGAGAGAGAGAGAGAGAGAGAGAGAGAGAGAGAGAGAGAGAGAGAGAGAGAGAGAGAGAGAGGCGGGAGGGCAGGAGAGAGGGAGAGAGACGGGGGCAGGAGAGGGAGAGGGAGAGGGAGAGGGAGAGGGAGAGGGAGAGACAGACAGACAGACAGACAGACAGACAGACAGACAGACAGACAGACAGACAGACAGACAGACAGACAGACAGACAGACAGACAGACAGACAGACAGACAGACAGACAGACAGACAGACAGACAGACAGACAGCGAGAGAGAGAGACTGAGACAGAGTGATTGAGATGGCTATTTTAGGATGTAGATCAATATATTTTGTAATGGGTGTAAGTTTCTGAGGGCTTTGGCCTCATCATTGATTGAAGCCATTGGCCTTGGCCAGAAGAACAGATGACAAAACTCAACCACTGGTGCTGAAAAGAGTGGGAACGACCAATGGTTGAAACGTGTCTTCATTCAGCTTTCTGTCCAAAATAGTTTGGAAAGTCAAGGCACCAGGGGTGAGGGAAGTTGGTCTGTATCCCACAAAAATGCTCCCAGCAGCAGCAGCAGCAGCACCCCCTGCCAGTAATCTGTTTCCCATGTGTGGTGGGTCATGGGGAAACAATCTGCTCTTGCGAATGCCACAAGATCACTGTGTTCCTCCCTCAGGCAAGCAACTAACTTGGAAGGGAAATGGGAAGGGAACTTCAGCCCAAATTACATAACTGGACACAATTACAAATGATGTTATTGCATAAGCATCCGACAGAACGATCTCAAATTCCTCTCTCCGTTAGTTGGGCGGGTGGGCAGGCGGGCGGTCTGAATGGGTCAATCTTGCTGTCAAAATAAGACTGCAAATTACGATGTGTTTGCCATCGAGGTTGTGAGAACCAACATGTTCGTTGGTAAGTGAAGAGGCAAGCTGACATATTGGGAAGGGCATTGGCTGAGTTAGTGTGTCATTGAGATACGTAGGCAGACATATTGAGAAGGGCATCTTGCCAATTAGCCTGTCCTTAAGGTACGCAGGCAGACATATTGGTAAGGGTGTTAATGAGGGTCCTTTCAGTATGTTGGCAGACATATTGGTAAGGGTATTAATGTGGGTCCTTACAGTATGTTGGCAGACATATTGGTAAGGGTATTAATGTGGGTCCTTACAGTATGTTGGCAGACACATTGGTAAGGGTATTAATGTGGGTCCTTACAGTATGTGGGCAGACACATTGGTAAGGGTATTAATGTGGGTCCTTACAGTATGTGGGCAGACATATTGGTAAGGGTATTAATGTGGGTCCTTACAGTATGTGGGCAGACACATTGGTAAGGGTATTAATGTGGGTCCTTACAGTATGTTGGCAGACACATTGGTAAGGGTATTAATGTGGGTCCTTACAGTATGTGGGCAGACACATTGGTAAGGGTATTAATGTGGGTCCTTACAGTATGTTGGCAGACATATTGGGAAGGGCATTGGTGAGTGAGACTATTGCCTGCTTAGATGAGCATCAATCAATGTTCCATCTAAATCCAGCGCTATTATAGAGTCATAGAGTGATACAGCATGAAAACAGGCCCAACTTGCCCACACCGACCAACATGTCCCCACCTGCCTGCGTTTGGCCCATATCCCTCCAAACCTGTCCTATCCATGTACCTGTCCAAATGTTTCTTAATCGTTGCAACAATCCCAGCCTCAACTACCTCCTCCTCCGACAGCTCGTTCCTCAGCTGGCCCGCCATCGGCTGGGCCTTGCGTGTAGTCCAGCACCCAGGCTAATTCATCGTTCACCCAGCCATGGCCCAGTCGGTCAACAAATTGCCCGTCGGGAATTTACAATACAATATATCTTTATTGTCATTGTACAAGGGTACAACGAGATTGGGAATGTGCCTCCCATACGATGCAATAAATTAAATTAGCTAATGAGTATAAATTTATACAACCCAGTGAAACAAAATTAGTTTTAGATTTAGATTTTTAGATTTAAAGATACAGGGCGGAAACAGGCCCTTCGGCCCCACCGGGTCCGCGCCGCCCAGCGATCCCTGCACATTAACACTATCCTACACACACTAGGGACAATTTTTACATTTACCCAGTCAATTAACCTACAAACCTGTACGTCTTTGGAGTGTGGGAGGAAACCGAAGATCTCTGAGAAAACCCACGCAGGTCACGAGGAGAACGTACAAACTCCGTTACAGACAGCACCCGTAGTCAAGATCGAACCTGAGTCTCCGGCACTGCATTCGCTGTAAGGCAGCAACTCTACCGCTGCACCACCGTGCCGCCCGTTTTAAAACAATATAAAGTTCAAGTAGGTCTGTGCCGGTTCACTGTGCCATGTGACCATCCGGCTCAGCAGGACCGGTTCATAGCAGCTATGGCCCTGGGGATTAAGCTGTTCCTGAGTCTGGAGGTGCGGGCGTAGAAGGCCTTGTATCGTCTGCCCGATGGAAGGAGTTCGAACAGACTGTTGCAGGGGTGTGAAGAGTCTTTGTGGATGCTGGTGGCTTTTCTGAGGCATCGTGTGTTGTAGATGCCCTCCAAGGCTGGTAGCTGTGTTCCGATGGTCCTCTGAGCTCTATGGACTACCCGCTGAAGAGCTTTCCTCTCTGCCTCCTTATTCTGAACTTTTGTCCCTTATTTAGGAGTGAGAAAGTTGGCAACCCCAGTTTCTCGGTATCTCCTTCTGACTGTCTACCCTATCTGCGCCTCTCATCATTCCCCCATCACGATTAGACAACGGGGCAGACTTTGATGCAAGATAGGCTGCAACATAAATCAGACAGCAACACCAGTGTCAGGTCTTATGACTCATATCTAACCCCGCACAATTACAATCCATGCCATGCCACCAACACGATACTGACCGGATAGTGAAAGGCCTGGATAGAATAGGCAATAGGTGCAGGAGGAGGCCATTTGGCCCTTCGAGCCTGTACGCACCGCCATTCAATGTGATCATGGCTGATAATTCTCAATCAGTACCCCGTTCCTGCCTTCTCCCCATAACCCCTGACTCCGCTATCCTTAAGAGCTCTATCTTGCTCTCTCTTGAATGCATTCAGAGAATTGGCCTCCACTGCCTTCTGAGGCAGAGAATTCCACAGATTCACAACTCTCTGACTGAAAAAGTTTTTCCTCATCTCAGTTCTAAATGTCCTACCCCTTATTCTTAAAATGTGGCCCCTTGCTCTGGACTCCCCCAACATTGGGAAACATGTTTCATAGAAAATAGAAACATAGAAAATAGGTGCAGAAGTAGGCCATTCGGCCCTTCGAGCCTGCACCGCCATTCAATATGATCATGGCTGATCATCCAACTCAGTAACCTGTACCTGCCTTCTCTCCATACCCCCTGATCCCTTTAGCCACAAGGGCCACATCTAACTCCCTCTTAAATATAGCCAATGAACTGGCCTCAACTACCTTCTGTGGCAGAGAATTCCACAGATTCACCACTCTCTGTGTGAAAAAAAACGTTCTCATCTCGGTCCTGAAAGACTTCCCCCTTATCCTTAAACTGTGACCCCTTGTTCTGGACTTCCCCAACATCGGGAACAATCTTCCTGCATCCAGCCTGTCCAACCCCTTAAGAATTTTGTAAGTTTTTATGATCCCCCCTCAATCTTCTAAATTCCAGCGAGTACAAGCCGAGCCTATCCAGTCTTTCTCCATATGAAAGTCCTGCCATCCCAGGGATCAATCTGGTGAACCTTCTCTGTACTCCCTCTATGGCAAGAATGTCTTTCCTCAGATTAGGAGACCAAAACTGCACACAGTACTCCAGGTGCGGTCTCACCAATGCCCTGTACAACTGCAGCAGAACCTCCCTGCTCCTATACTCAAATCCCCTTGCTATGAATGCCAACATACCATTCACTTTCTTCACTGCCTGCTGCACCTGCATGCCTACTTTCAATGACTGGTGTACCACGACACCCAGGTCTCGCTGCATCTCCCCTTCTCCTAATCGGCCACCATTCAGGTAATAGTCTACTTTCCTGTTCTTGCCACCAAAGTGGATAACCTCACATTTATCCACATTATACTGCATCTGCCATGCATTTGCCCACTTGGAGATTCCTGCCTCTAACGTGTCCAACCCCTTAATAATCTTATACGTTTCGATAAGATCTCCTCTCATCCTTCTAAATTCCAGTGTATACAAGCCTAGTCGCTCCAGTCTTTCAACATACGACAGTCCCGCCATTCCGGGAATTAACCTAGTGAACCTACGCTGCACGCCCTCAATAGCAAGAATATCCTTCCTCAAATTTGGAGACCAAAACTGCACACGGTACTCCAGATTGGATGTGGGGAGGTTGTTTCCACTAACGGGAGAGTCTAGGACCAGAGGGCACAGCCTCAGAATAAAAGGATGTTCCATTAGGAAGGAGATGAGGAGGAATTTCTTTAGTCAGAGTGTAGTGAATCTGTGGCATTCATTGGCACAGAAGGCTGTGGATATTTTTAAGGCAGAGTTAGATAGATTCTTGATTAGCACGGGTGTCAGAGGTTATGGGGAGAAGGCAGGAGAATAGGGTTAGGAGGGAGAGATAGATCAGCCACGATTGAATGGCGGAGTAGACTTGATGGGCCGAATGGCCTGATGCTGCTCCGAGAACCTATGATCCAAAAAATGACAGGAAATATTTACAGCCTCGTGCCCAATGGTTATGTCTGACTAATTATGTCATTGAGAGAGCATTTAAAGCTGTTGTATTTAATTTTGTGTGGTTAGTGTGGCACGGTGGCTCAGCGGTAGAGTTGCCGCCTTACAGCGAATGCAGCGTCAGAGACCCGGGTTCGATCCGGACTACGGGTGCTGTCTGTACGGAGTTTGTACGTTCTCCTGGCGTTTCTCCGAGATCTTCGGTTTCCTCCCACACTCCAAAGGCGTACAGGTTTGTAGGTTAATTGGCTTGGTAAATCCAAAAAATATCCCTAGTGGGTGTAGGATAGTGTTAGTGTGCGGGGATCGCTGGTCGGCGTGGACCCGGTGGGCCGAAGGGGCCTGTTTCCGCGCTGTATCTCTAAACTAAACTAAACTAAACTAAAGAAGATGCAGAGTTAGACTTTAGTGATACAGTCTTAGAGATACAGCGTGGAAACAGGCCCTTCGGCCCACCAAGTCCGTACCAGCCAGCGGTCACCCATATACTGACACTATACAACACACTAGGGAGAATTATCCCGAAGCCAATTAATCTGCAAACCTGCACGTCTTTGGAGTGTGGGAGGAAACCGGAGCTCCCGGAGGAATCCCACGCGGGTCACTGGGAGGAGATACAAACTCCGTACAGTTTGTACGTTCTCCCCGTGAACCGTGTGGGTTTTCTCCGAGGTCTTCGGTTTCCGCCCACACTCCAAAGACGTGCAGGTTTGTAGGTTAATTGGCTTGGTAAATGTAATAATTGCGCCCTAGTTGGTGTAGGATACTGTTAGTGTGCGGGGATCGCTGGGCGGCGCGGACCCGTTGGGCCGAAGGGCCTGTTTCCGCGCCGTATCTGTAAACAATCATCTACCTCGGTACACGTGACAATAAACTAAACCTACCAATCCTACACACTAGGGACATTTACACACAGCAAGCCTGCACGTCTTTAGAGTGTGGGAGGAAACCGAAGATCTCGGAGAGAACCCGTGCAGGTCACGGGGAGAACGTGCAAACTCCGTACAGACGGCACCGTTGGTCAGGATGGAACCTGGGTCTCTGGCGCTGTGAGTCAGCAAACTGGCCTGTTCAACAATCAACGGAAGTCAAGGCAAAGACATGGGACGTAATGCGTTTGTGGAGGTGCCAGAAGGAAAGGAGACACAGAATAGTTTGGAGGATTTCAGCCGCCGTGGACGAACGATAGAATTTGCATCTGTGGATCGTTAAGGAAAGCAGAACAAGTCTTTTTCTTTTTTTTTCTTCAGAAAAATCGGACAAATTGCTTCTCTCTGTTAGCCAAGGCTTTGAATGTCACAGCAGGAGGCTCTGTGTACAATACTAGTTAGACCACAGCACTAGCACTGCGTACAGCTCTGGTCAGCACATTACAGGAAAGACTTGATTGCTCGGGGGGTGGGGGGAGGGAGGGGGGGGGGGAAGGTGCGGAGGAGATTTATGAGGAAGTGTCCGCAGCTTTCCTGCTTTGATGAAGTATTGGATAAACACGCCTTAGGTTTCTTATTTTCATTTGTACTGAGGCACGGTGGCGCAGCGGTAGAACTGCCGCCTCACAGCGCCAGAGACCCGGGTTCCATCCCGACTACGGGCGCCGTCTGTACGGAGTTTGTACGTTCTCCCCATAACACGCGCGGGCTCTCTCCGAGATCTTCGGTTTCCTCCCGCACTCCAAAGACATGCAGGTTTGCTGTGTGTAAATGTCCCTGGTGTGTAGGGTTAGTAGGTTTGGTTTATTGTCACGTGTACATGACTGGCCCCGAGAGGCCGCTCTGAAGGCCCGGCTCATTGGGCCGGACTGGGTCGACGCGTTGCCGTGGGTGTTGCTGGGCGTGCGCACTGCGCCCAAAGAGGACTTGGCCACCTCCTCGGCTGAGTTGGTGTACGGGGCCCCGCTGACGATGCCCGGTGAGTTCGTTCCATCAGCCCAGGGTCAGGCAGAACCATCGGCCGCCCTGCGACGCCTTCGGGAGACGGTGTGCACGCTGGCGCCGGCGCCGACGGTTCGGTTCGGTCGCATGTCCCTCCCGCCCTGCAGGACTGTCCGCTTGTCTTCCCGCGCCGGGCTACACACCGGACGCCCCTCCAGCATCTGTATGAGGGACCGTTCAAGGTGCTCGGGCGTGGCTCTGCCACCTTCGTTTTGGACATGGGGGTCGTCCTGAGACGGTCTCCATCACGCGGCTGAAGCCGGCGCACGTGGACGTTAGCCGGCCGGTCCTCCAGGCGCGGTCTCGCCCTCAGGGTCGTCCTGCGTCCCGGCCCTTACCCCCAGCATTCCCACGGGTGCCTTACCCTGCCGGGATGGTTCCGGTTCCTGCGACCGCCGTGATGCGCACACGGGCAGGTCGTCTCGTACGTTCCCCTGTCCGTTTCGTGCCTCCGGTTCTTGGGGGGGGGGGGGGGGCGGGGGTTAGGTCACTCCCTGGACCATCCCCTTCGGCACTGAGTGGGCAGGGCTGGGGAGGGGTCAGGAGCCACGGGGTTTGCCTGAAGGGGTGAGAGTGAACTCGTGCGGGAGACTGAAGGGAGTGGATGTTCTGATGCTACATTAAAGTTACTGTTAGTATAAGAAAATGATTGCAGATGCTGGTACAAATCAAAGGTATTTATTCACAAAACACTGGAATAACTCAGCAGGTCAGGCAGCATCTCAGGAGAGAAGGAATGGGTGACGTTTCGGCCCCCCTGTCCACTCGTTCTCACCTTCCACCCCACCAGCCAGCGGATCCATAACATAACATAACATAACAACACTTTATTGTCACTCGGCACAACACCGAGCGAAATTTCAGCAGTCACAAGACACAGCAAAAAAGAAAAGAACACAGGACACCCGACCCCAACACCCGACCCCAACACAAACATCCATCACAGTGAGTCCAAACACCCCCTCACTGTGATGGAGGCAACAAAACTTCCCCTCTCTTCCCCCCGCACCCACGGACAGGCAGCTCGACCCCTACCGAGGCAACCGACACGCACAGCCCCCGCAAGGGGATGGAAGGCCCCGCGGCCGAGCCGCCCCGGGCACCGAAACGTTCCGCGGCCGCACCGGGCGATGTTAAGTCTAGCGGCCGAGCCGCACCGGGCACTGAAACGTCCCGCGGCCGAACAGCGCTGACGATGTTAAGTCCAGCGGCCAAGCCGCACCGGGCACTGAAACGTCCCGCGGCCACACCGGGCGATGTTAAGTCCAGCGGCCAAGCCGCACCGGGCACTGAAACGTCCCGCGGCCGAGCCGCACCGGGTGATGTTAAGTCCAGCGGCCGAGCCGCACCGGGCACTGAAACGTCCCGCGGCCGAGCTGCGCCGGCGATGTTAAGGCCCGCAGCCGAGCCGCGCCGGGCAATGGAAGGCCCCGCGGGCGAGCTGCGCCCCGGGGAAGAGACCTAATAAAAGAAAGGTTTCCCCCCGCCCCCCCCCCCCACCCCCACCCCCACCCCCCCCACACATACACAGCCAAAAACAGAAACAAAAACCATCCCAACACCGACACAAACAAAAAAAAGAAAAAAAGACAACAGACTGCCAGAGAGCCGCAGCCGTTAGGCGCAGCCAACTCCTCCAACATATCATCCACCGAGTTGTCCTCGTTCTTCAGAAAACGGGGCTTCCCCTCCTCCATTATAGATGAGGCTCTCACTAGGGTCTCTTCTACATCCCGCAGCTCCGCTCTTGCTCCCCCTCCCCCCACTCGCAACAAGGACAGGATCCCCCTCGTTCTCACCTTCCACCCCACCAGCCAGCGGATCCAACATATCATCCACCAACATTTCCGTCACCTACAACAGGACCCCATCACTGGCCATATCTTCCCATCCCCTCCCCTCTCTGCGTTCCGCAGAGACCGTTCCCTCCGTAACTCCCTGGTCCACTCGTCCCTTCCTACCCAAACCACCCCAACCCCGGGCACTTTCCCCTGCAACCGCACGAGATGCAACACCTGTCCCTTTACCTCCCCCCTCAACTCCATCAAAGGACCCAAACAGTCTTTCCAGGTGACACAGAGGTTCACCTGCACCTCCTCCAACCTCATCTATTGCATCCGCTGCTCTAGATGTCAACTTATTTATATCGGCGAAACCAAGCGCAGGCTCGGCGATCGATTCGCTGAACACCTGCGCTCGGTCCGCATTAACGCAACGGATCTCCCGGTGGCCCAGCACTTTAACTCCCCCTCCCATTCCCAGTCTAACCTCTCTGTCATGGGCCTCCTCCAGTGCCATAGTGAGGCCCACCGGAAATTGGAGGAGCAGCACCTCATATTTCGCCTGGGCAGTTTGCAGCCCGGTGGTATGAACGTCGACTTCTCCAACTTCAGATAGTTCCTCTGTCCCTCTCTTCCCCTCCTCCTTCCCAGATCTCCCTCTATCTTCCTGTCTCCACCTATATCCATCCTTTGTCCCACCCCCGACATCAGTCTGAAGAAGGGTCTCAACCCGAAACGTCACCCATTCCTTCTCTCCCGAGATGCTGCCTGACCTGCTGAGTTACTCCAGCATTTTGTGAATAAATCGATTTGTACCAGCATCTGCAGTTATTTTCTTATATCATCCACCAACATTTCCGTCACCTACAACAGGACCCCACCGCTGGCCACATCTTCCCATCCCCTCCCCCCTCTGCGTTTCTCAGAGACCGTTCCCTCCGTAACTCCCTGGTCCACTCGTCCCTTCCTACCCAAACCACCCCATCCCCGGGCACTTTCCCCTGCAACCGCACGAGATGCAACACCTGACCCTTTACCTCCCCCCTCAACTCCATCCAAGGACCCAAACAGTCTTTCCAGGTGAGACAGAGGTTCACCTGCACCTCCTCCAACCTCATCTATTGCATCCGCTGCTCCAGATGTCAACTTCTTTACATCGGCGAAACCAAACGCAGGCTCGGCAATCGATTCGCTGAACACCTGCGCTCGGTCCGCGTTAACCAATCTGATCTCCCGGTGGCTGAGCACTTCAACTCCCCCTCCCACTCCTAGTCTGATCTTTCTGTCATGGGCCTCCTCCAGTGCCATAGTGAGGCCCACTGGAAATTGGAGGAACAGCACCTCATATTTCGCCTGGGCAGCTTGCACCCCAGTGGTACGAACATCGACTTCTCCAACTTTAGATAGTTCCTCTGTCCCTCTCTTCCCCTCCCCCTTCCCAGATCTCCCTCTATCTTCCTGTCTCCACCTATATCCTTCCTTTGTCCCGCCCCCCTGACATCAGTCTGAAGAAGGGTCTCGACCCGAAACGTTACCATTCCTTCTCTCCCGAGATGCTGCCTGACCTGCTGAGTTACTCCAGCATTTTGTGAATAAATACCTTAAAGTTACTGTTAATCCTTACCTGGCGTCTTGCCTGATTCCTTCCGTGTCCAGACCCACTACAATACCACATATAAAAACAGTCGTCAAGCTCATATGGCCTTCTAGATTCAAACTCTCTGCACCCTCCCACACACAAGTGCCCCAGGCTTCTCCCACTATTTTTAGCCTTGGAGATACAGCGTGGAAACGGGCCCTTCGGCCCACCGAGTCTGTGCTGACCAGCGATCATCCCGCACTATCCTACACACACTAAAACCTAAAAGACCTGCAAATCTATGGAGTGTGGGAGGAAACCGGAGATAACGTGGGAGCGCCTGGAGAAAACCCACGCGGGTCACGGGGAGAACGTACGAACTCCGCACAGACAGCGCCCGTGGTCGGGATCGAACCGGGGACTCTGGCGCCGTGAGGTAGCGACTCTACCGCCGCGCCACCGTGAACAGGCTGTAAAGATTTTTGACCTTTGTCTTTTGAAACTTCTCCGTTATTTTAATGCCAAACCCAACTCTTGATATTTAAGTTAATAGATGGAAAAATCTGTCAACAGTCAATAACGAAGAGTAACATCTGTTTTACAGTGAAATCAGCCAAAGAATTACACTCCGACGTGGATTCATCTGCGGAGGAAACGCAACGCAGCCAAAGCTAAGTGTAGACCTCATGGACAGCTCAGCACAGGAACAGGCCCTTCAGCCCACAATGTGCAGATGCTGGTTTTTACTGAAGATAGACACAAAATACTGGAGTAACTCTGCTGATCATAGAGTGTGGAAATAGACAATAGACAATAGACAATAGACAATAGACAATAGGTGCAGGAGGAGGCCATTCGGCCCTTCGAGCCAGCACGGCCATTCAATGTGATCATGGCTGATCATTCTCAATCAGTACCCCGTTCCTGCCTTCTCCCCATACCCCCTGACTCGGTATCCTTAAGAGCTCTATCTAGTTCTCTCTTGAATGCATTCAGAGAATTGGCCTCCACTGCCTTCTGAGGCAGAGAATTCCACAGATTCACAACTCTCTGAGTGAAAAAGTGTTTTCTCATCTCAGTTCTAAATGGCCTACCCCTTATTCTTAAACTGTGGCCCCTGGTTCTGGACTCCCCCAACATTGGGAACATGTTTCCTGCCTCTAACGTGTCCAACCCCTTAATAATCTTATACGTTTCGATAAGATCTCCTCTCATCCTTCTAAATTCCAGTGTGTACAACCCTTCGGCCCAACTTGCCCACATGGGCCAACAATGTCCCAGCTTCACTCGTCCTAACTGCCTGCGTTTGGTCCATATCCCTCCAAACCTGTCCTATCCATGTACCTGTCTAACTGTTTCTTAAACGTTGCGATAGTCCCTGCCTCAACTACCTCCTCAGGCAGCTTGTTCCACACACCCACCACCCTTTGTGTGAAAAAGTTACCCCTCAGATTCCTCAACTTTCTCCCTAATTATACCTCTTTATCAGGTGACTCCTATTTAAGTTCATAAAGTGACTAGAGGAGAATTAGGCCATTTGGCCCATCGAGTCTACTCCGCCGTTCAATCACGGCTGAAGTATCTCTCCATCCCCATTCTCCTGCCTTCTCCCCATAACCCCTGACACACGCGTCCTAATCAAGAATCTATCTATCTCTGCCTTAAAAAATATCCATTGACTTGGCCTCCACAGCCTTCTGTGGCAATGAATTCCACACATTCACCATCCGCAATGGGCGGCACGGTGGCGCAGCGGTAGAATCGCTGCCTTACCGCGCCAGAGACCCAGGTTAGACGGCACAAAATGACAGCATCTGCAGTTCCTTCCTACGCAAAGAAGTTTCAGGATTGAAGTCCTGCGTTTAACTCAACTCCAGGGAAATATTTCTTTCCGAAACACAGGAAGAACAAGCTGTATTGTGGAGCATCGTTCCCTTACTGCTTAGCTTCCCACCCAGAGCTTTTCACAGTCCGTAGAGTATGTATGAAGGGCAGTTACTTTCATAGTTTAATAACTAATTCTCGCCAATAAGTTTCCATGGCGGCACGGTGACACAACGGTAGAGTTGCCGCCTTACAGCGAATGCAGCGCCGGAGACTCAGGATCGATCCTGACTACGGGCGTCGTCTGTACGGAGTTTGTACGTTCTCCTCGTGACCTGCGTGGGTTTTCTCCGAGATCTTCGGTTTCCTCCCACACTCCAAAGACGTGCAGGTTTGTAGGTTAATTGACTGGGTAAATGTAAAAATTGTCCCTAGTGTGTGTAGGATAGTGCTAATGTGCGGGGATCGCTGGGCGGGGCGGACTTGGTGGGCCGAAAAGGCACCGTACCGCACCGTATCGGAAATATGAAATATGAAGCAACACTGACCATTAGTAGAATTAAGGAACCGTGAGTTCTAATGTACATAAGAGGGCACAAAAAGAGGGACTAACTCAGCGGGTCAGGCAACATCTCTGGAGGAAAAGGATAGGTGACGTTTCACAGAGTGCTGGAGTAACTCAGCGGGTCAGGCAACATCTCTGGAGGAAAAGGATAGGTGACGTTTCACAGAGTGCTGGAGTAACTCAGCGGGTCAGGCAACATCTCTGGAGGAAAAGGATAGGTGACGTTTCACAGAGTGCTGGAGTAACTCAGCGGGTCAGGCAGCATCTCTGGAGAAAAAGGAATAGGTGACATTTCAGGTTGAGACCCATCTTCAGACGAAAACCCTTAAGAATAAGGGGTCGGCCATTTAGGACTGAGATGAGGAAAAACCTTTTCACCCAGAGAGTTGTGAATCTGTGGAATTCTCTGCCACGGAAGGCAGTGGAGGCCGATTCACTGGATGTTTTCAAGAGAGAGTTAGATTTAGCTCTTAGGGCTAACGGAATCAAGGGATATGGGGAAAAAACTGGAACGGGGTACTGATTGTGGATGATCAGCCATGATCATATTGAATGGCGGTGCTGGCTCGAAGGCCTGAATGGCCTCCTCCTGCACCTATTCTCTCTGTTTCTATGTTTCTTCACAACCCAAAACGTCACCCATTCCTTCTCTCCAGAGATGCTGTCTGTCCCGCTGAGTTAATCCAGCACTTTGTGCCTTCCTTTGGTTTAAACCAGCACCTGCAGTTCCTTCCTGAACATGAGTAGATAGATGTTCATATCCACTTGCCCATTCAAAAGCCAACTTCATTTTTCTTTATATCTCCCCTTTTGTTCCCTTCCCACCCATGTCCCTCCCTCCCTCCCTCAGGCTTTGCATTTCACTCCTCTCCTCTCCTTGTCTGGCGACCTTTATGTCTCCCCCTCACTTCCAGCCTTTATTGCCGAGAACAAGGGGGAACTCGGGGGAGGGGAGGGGGGGGGGAGGGGACGGGGGGGGGGGAGATAAAGATGGCATACGTATCTCATTTTTCGCTTGGGCAGCTTACACCCTAGCGGTATGAATATTGACTTCTCCAACTTCAAGTAACCCTTGCACTCCCTCTCTCTCCATCCATGGGTGGCACGGTGGCGCAGCGGTAGAGTTGCCGCCTTACAGCGAACGCAGCGCCGGAGACTCAGGTTCGATCCTGACTACGGGCGCCGTCTGCACAGAGTTTGTACGTTCTCCCCGTGACCTGCGTGGGGTTTTCTCCGAGATCTTCGGTTTCCTCCCACACTCCAAAGACGTGCAGGTATGTAGGTTAATTGACTGGGTAAATGTAAAAATTGTCCCTAGTGGGTGTAGGATAGTGTTAATGTGCGGGGATCGCTGGGCGGCACGGACCCGGTGGGCCGAAGGGCCTGTTTCCGCGCTGTATCTCTAAATCTAAATCCCTCCACCCTAGTCCTTGTTCCAGCTTCCAAGTCGTCTTGTTGAGTCTCATTGTCTGTAACTCGTTTTCACCCAGCCCACAGCGAACAATGGCCTGTTTCCTTTATCGGCGTTACTTTTTCTGCATGTCTTTCTTTCATTTGTTCTATATCTCTCTACATCACCGTCTATATCTCTCGTTTCCCTCTCCCCTGACTCCCAGTCTGAAGAAGGGTCTCGGCCAGAAACGTCACCCATACCCTCCTCTCCCGACCCGCTGAGATGTCCCAGCATTTTGTGTCCAACTCCTGAAACTTCCTTTTATTCACAAAATGCTGGAGTAACTCAGCAGGTCAGGCAGCATCTCGGGAGAGAAGGAATGGGTGACGTTTCGGGTCGAGACCCTTCTTCAGACTGATGTCGGGGGTGGGACAAAGGAAGGATATAGGTGGAGACAGGAAGATAGAGGGAGCTCTGGGAAGGAGGAGGGGAAGAGAGGGACAGAGGAGCTATCTGAAGTTGGAGAAGTCGACGTTCATACCACCGGGCCGCAAACTGCCCAGGCGAAATATGAGGTGCTGCTCCTCCAATTTCCGGCGGGCCTCACTATGGCACTGGAGGAGGCCCATGACAGAGAGGTCAGACTGGGAATGGGAGGGGGAGTTAAAGTGCTGGGCCACCGGGAGATCAGTTGCGTTAATGCGGACCGAGCGCAGGTGTTCAGCGAAGCGATCGCCGAGCCTGCGCTTGGTTTCGCCGATATAGATCAGTTGACATCTAGAGCAGCGGATGCAATAGATGAGGTTGGAGGAGGTGCAGGTGAACCTCTGTCTCACCTGGAAAGAATGTTTGGGTCCTTTGATGGAGTTGAGGGGGGAGGTAAAGGGACAGGTGTTGCATCTCGTGCGGTTGCAAGGGATGCCCGGGGTTGGGGTGGTTTGGGTAGGAAGGGACGAGTGGACCAGGGAGTTGCGGAGGGAACGGTCTCTGCGGAATGCAGAGAGGGGAGGGGATGGGAAGATATGGCCAGTGGTGGGGTCCTGTTGTAGGTGACGGAAATGTTGGTGGATGATATGTTGGATCCGCTGGCTGGTGGGGTGGAAGGTGAGAACGAGGGGGATCCTGTCCTTGTTGCGAGTGGGGGGATGGGGAGCAAGAGCGGAGCTGCGGGATGTAGAAGAGACCCTAGTGAGAGCCTCATCTATAATGGAGGAGGGGAAGCCCCGTTTTCTGAAAAACGAGGACATCTCGGAATCCCTAGTCTGAAACACCTCATCCCGGGCGCAGATGCGGCGTAGACGGAGGAATTGGGAGTAGGGGATAGACTTTTTGCAGGGGATCGGGTGGGAAGAAGTGTAGTCCAGATAGCTGTGCGAGTCGGTGGGCTTGTAATAAATGTCCGTCACTAGTTTTTCTCCTGTGATGGAGATGGTGAGGTCCAGAAACGGGAGGGAGATGTCAGAGATAGTCCAGGTATATTTAAGGGCAGGATGGAAATTGGAGGTGAAGTGTATAAAGTCAGTGAGTTCTGCATGGGTGCAAGAGGTAGCACCAATGCAGTCGTCGATGTAGCGGAGGTAGAGTTCGGGGATGGGGCCAGTGTACGTCTGGAACAGGGATTGTTCGACGTACCCGACAAAGAGGCAGGCGTAGCTAGGGCCCATGCGAGTGCCCATAGCTACGCCTCTGGTTTGGAGGAAGTGGGAGGAGTCAAAGGAGAAGTTGTTGAGGGTAAGAACCAGCTCTGCTAGGCGGAGGAGAGTGTTGGTCGATGGGGATTGGCTGGTTCTACGGTCGAGGAAGAAACGGAGGGCTTCGAGACCATCCTTGTGGGGGATGGAAGTGTAGAGTGACTGGACATCCATGGTGAAAATGAGGGAGTGGGGGCCTGGGAACCGGAAGTTATCCAGGAGATGGAGAGCGTGTGAGGTGTCTTGGACATAGGTGGGGAGGGATTTAACCAGGGGGGATAGGATGGAGTCGAGGTAGGTAGAGACTTCCTTGAAACTTCCTTGTGTCCAACTCTGTAATGAATTATTCGACACAGTCTCCCTCGTGTGACGAGAACAAGTATTGCAGCAAACCATTACAAACCGCTGTGATCTACCTACGTCTCAACAATCAAGATTGTCTGTCAGACGTCCAGACAAAGGAACAATGGACATTTTTACCTACGGCAGCTTAGCTTAGCAGGACAATTTAACAGGACTAAAAAAAAAAACTGTTTCCGGCGGTATATATATGATATGATATGATATGACATATATTAATCAAAAATGCAATAAATTAATAACTGTAACACGAGTGCAATTCCCGGAAGTGGCGGTGTTGCCCTGCGGCTGCGGCTGCGGCTGCGGCTCGCTCGCCGGCACTCTGTTTGTCTTTCTTCTTTCTTTGTCTATTTGTTAGTGTTAGATGTGTGAAATAGCCTATCTTTAGCTGTGTATATGTGGGGGGTGGGGGAAACCTTTAAAAAAATCTCTTCCTCAACGGAGATGCGACCCTT
The DNA here is from genome assembly GCF_053455715.1 of Rhinoraja longicauda. Lineage (NCBI taxonomy): Eukaryota > Metazoa > Chordata > Chondrichthyes > Rajiformes > Arhynchobatidae > Rhinoraja > Rhinoraja longicauda. The sequence continues at coordinate 46,054,027 of NC_135967.1, read as the reverse complement.
TGCGAGTCGTATCTCCGTCGGCCGCTGGACTTAACAGTGCTCGGTGCGGATCGGCCGCGGGGCCTTCCATCGCCCGGTTCCGGCTGCGGGACGGTTCAGCGCCAGGTGCGGCTCGGCCGCGAGGCCTTCCATCGCCCGGCGCGGCTCGGCCGCGGGACCTAACATCGCCCGGTTCCGGCCGCGGGACTTTACATCGCTGGTGCGGCTCGGCCGTGGGGCCTTCCATCGCCCGGCGCGGCTTGGCCACGGGACCTAACATCGCCCGGCGCGGCTCGGCGCGGGACTTTACATCGCTGGTGCGGCTCGGCCGCGGGGCCTTCCATCGCCCGGCGCGGCTCGGCCGCGGGACTTAGCTGCGCACGGTACGGCCGCGGGGCCTTCCATCGCCCGGCTCGGCCGCGGGATGTTTCAGCGCCCGGTGCGGCTCGGCCGCGGGGACTTGGGCGTGGGGAAGAGAGCGGAAGTTTTGTTGCCTCCATCACAGTGAGGGGGTGTTTTGAGTCACTGTGATGGATGTTTGTGTTGGGGTCGTGTGCCTTGTGTTTCTTTTTTTTTGTGTGACTGCTGGTAACGTAATTTCGTTCGGTACCTCGGTACCGAATGACAAATAAAGCTCTGTATTCTGTATTCTGTATTAAACCAAGTCTGTAGTGCAATCAAAGACAGCATGGTGGCGCAGCGGTAGAGTTGCTGCCTCACAGCGCCAGAGACCCAGGTTCCATCCTGACTACGGGTGCTGTCTGTACGGAGTTTGTACGTTCTCCCCGTGACCTGTGTGGGTTTTCACCGGGTGTTCTAAAGACATACAGGTTTTGTAGGTTAATTGGCTTTGGTATAAATGTAAAATTGTCCCCAGTGTGTGTAGGATAGTGTTAGTGTGCGGGGATCGCTGGTCGGTGCGGACTCGGTGGGCCGAAGGGCCTGTTTCCGCGCTGTATCTCTGTACTAAACTTGTTCTTATTTTTCTACATTCAAGAGAGAGCTAGATAGAGCTCTTAAGGATAGCGGAGTCAGGGGGTACGGGGAGAAGGCAGGAACGGGGTACTGATTGAGAATGATCAGCCATGATCACATTGAATGGCGGTTCTGGCTCGAAGGGCCGAATGGCCTCCTCCTGCACCTATTGTCTATTGTCTATTCAAGGGCGGTACCTGAGTCGAATGTTTGAAAGCTGGTGAGGACATTAACTGGGACAAATGGACTGAAGAAATTGTCATGGTGTGACGATATTTCTGAAGGAAGACTATGCACAGTTGGTATTGGTTATGTTGATTTAATATTGTCAATATTGCAACAAGGAAACAGGCCCTTCGGCCCAACTCACCCATTGTGACCAACAAGTCCCATCTACACTAGTCCCACCTGCCTGTGTTTGACCCATATGCTTCCAAACCTGTTCTATCCATATACCTATCTAAATGCCTCTTAAACATTGCGATAGTCCCTGCCTCAACTACCTCCTCCGGCAGTTCATTCCATGCACCCACCACCCTTTGTGCAAAAATGTTGTCCTTCAGTTTCCTATGAAATCTATCCCCCCCCCCTTCACCTTAAACTTAGAGTTTCAATAAATGAGTCTTGGTCACAGGCAGTGTGAAGAATTAATCGTCTGGTTTACTTTAGTTTATTGTCACATGTATCGAGGTACAGTGAAAAGATTTTTTGTTGCGTGATATCCAGTCAGTGGAAAGATGATTCCCCAATACAATCCAGCCGTCCACTGCGTACAGATACGGGCTAAAGGGAATAACGTTTAGTGTAAGATAAAGTCCAGTAACGTCCGGTCAAAGATAGTCCGAGGGTCTCCAAATTAACATCTCCAAGTTTGCGGATGACACGAAGCTGGGGGGCAGTGTTAGCTGTGAGGAGGATGCTAGGAGGCTGCAACGTGACTTGGATAGGTTAGGTGAGTGGGCAAAGGCATGGCAGATGCAGTATAATGTGGATAAATGTGAGGTTATTCACTTTGGTGGCAAGAACAGGAAAGCAGACTATTATCTGAATGGTGGCCGATTAGGAGAAGGGGAGATGCAACGAGACCTGGGTGTCGTGGTACACCAGTCATTGAAAGTAGGCATGCAGGTGCAGCAGGCAGTGAAGAAAGCGAATGGTATGTTGGCATTCATAGCGAGGGGATTTGATTATAGGAGCAGGGAGGTTCTGCTGCAGTTGTACAGGGCATTGGTGAGACCACACCTGGAGTATTGCGTAAAGTTTTGGTCTCCTAATCTGAGGAAAGACATTCTTGCCATAGAGGGAGTACAGAGAAGGTTCACCAGATTGATTCCTGGGATGGCAGGACTTTCATATGAAGAAAGACTGGATAGACTCGGCTTGTACTCGCTGGAATTTAGAAGATTGAGGGGGGATCTTATAGAAACTTACAAAATTCTTAAGGGGTTGGACAGGCTAGATGCAGGAAGATTGTTCCCGATGTTGGGGAAGTCCAGAACAAGGGGTCACAGTTTAAGGATAAGGGGGAAGTCTTTTAGGACCGAGATGAGAACGTTTTTTTTCACACAGAGAGTGGTGAATCTGTGGAATTCTCTGCCACAGAAGGTAGTTGAGGCCAGTTCATTGGCCATATTTAAGAGGGAGTTAGATGTGGCCCTTGTGGCTAAAGGGAACAGGGGGTATGGAGAGAAGGCAGGTACGGGATACTGAGTTGGATGATCAGCCATGATCATATTGAATGGCGGTGCAGGCTCGAAGGGCCGAATGGCCTACTCCTGCACCTATTTTCTATGTTTCTATGTTTCTATGAATGACTGTATAAACATCTGGCAGGATAAATCTGACCTGAAAGCCTGGTTTTATGGTTCAATTAATCCTCTCGACAACAGGATTTATCCCCCAGTTTGAGGGACTCCAGTGATGTAGATGGTAGCTCATGGTGGTGAACCTGTGGAATTCTTTGCCACAGAAGGCCGTGGAGGCCAAGTCAATGGAATTTTTAAGGCAGAGATAGATGGATTCTTGATTAGGACGGGTGCCAGAGGTTATGGGGAGAAGGCAGGAGAATGGGGTTGAGAGGGACAATAGACAATAGCACCTATTGTGCCGCCATTCGGCCCTTCGAGCCAGCACCGCCATTCAATGTGATCATGGCTGATCATCCACAATCAGTACCCCGTTCCTGCCTTCTCCCCATACCCCCTGACTCTGCTATCATTAAGAGCTCTATCTAACTCTCTCTTGAAAGCATCCAGAGAATTGGCCTCCACTGCCTTCTGAGGCAGAGAATTCCACAGATTTACAACTCTCTGATTGAAAAAGTTTTTCCACATCTCCGTTCTAAATGGCCTACCCCTTATTCTTAAACTGCGGCCCCTGGTTCAGAACTCCCCCAACATTGGGAACATGTTTCCTGCCTCTAACGTGTCCAATCCCTTAATAATCTTACATGTTTCAATAAGATCCCCTCTCATCATTCTAAATTCCAGTGTATACAAGCCCAGTCGCTCCAGTCTTTCAACATATGACAGTCCCGCCATTCCGGGAATTAACCTAGTGAACCTACGCTGCACGCCCTCAATAGCAAGAGATAGATCAGCCATAATTGAATGGCGGATTAGACCTGATGGGTCGAATGGCCTAAATCTATCGCTTATCACTTATGACCCTTGTGCGGACCGTTCTCTAGCTGGTGATAGAAACATAGAAACATAGAAAATAGGTGCAGGAGGAGGCCATTTGGCCCTTTGAGCCAGCACCGCCATTCATTGTGATCATGGCTGATCATCCACAATCAGTAACCTGTGCCTGCCTTCTCCCCATATCCCTTGATTCCACTAGCCCCTGGAGCTCTATCTAACTCTCTTAAATCCATCCAGTGAATTGGCTTCCACTGCCCTCTGTGGCAGAGAATTCCACAAATTCACAACTTTCTGAGTGAATAGTATAAGAAAATAACTGCAGATGCTGGTACAAATCGATTTATACACAAAATGCTGGAGTAACTCAGCAGGTCAGGCAGCATCTCGGGAGAGAAGGAATGGGTGACGTTTCGGGTCGAGACCCTTCTTCAGAGTCCTTCTCTCCCGAGATGCTGCCTGACCTGCTGAGTTACTCCAGCGTTATTTGAATAAATCTCTGAGTGAAAACGTTTTTGCTCACCTCAGTTTTAAATGGCCAACCCCTTTATTCTTAGAATGGTCTCCCCTTTATTCTCAGATAGGATAGCTCAGTTGGCCGTTAACAGCGGAAAGACTATAAATGATTAGAATCGAGCCGTCCACAATGTACAGATTCGGGATAAGGCAACAACGTTTAGTGCAGGGCAAAGTACAGCTACAGAAAAGGTGAAGACTTTTACCTGATGAAAGAAACGCATGAGAAACTGTTCAGGGTATCTCCGTTCCAGTGTGAGAGCTTTTGTCGTGGAGCGACAACAACTCTATATCATGCTGAGTACTTGCTTCCTTTAAACGTGGATTCTCATTTCTTCAGAAGTAACTTGTCATTGGCAACTACAGGCCTGTGTTTGCCCCTTTCCCCTCTGCACCTAACCTGGCACAATGCATAAAAGATGAACTGTGTAGGAAGGAACTGCAGACGCTGGTTTAAACCAAAGATAAGACACAGAAGGCTGGAGTAACTCAGCGGGACAGGCAGCATCTCTGGAGAGAAGGAACGGGTGACGTTTTGGGTCGAGATCCTTCAGATGTCCGAAACGTCACCCATTCATTCTCTCCAGAGATGCTGCCCGTCTTGCTGAGTTACTCCAGCTTTTTGTGTCTATCTGCAATATATATAAAAGTACATATATTTTCTTTAAGTCTTCCTTTTCACTCCCACATCACATTCCCTCCCTTTTGTTCAACTTTCCATGTGTGAGTTGACATGATTGAATAGACAATAGACAATAGGTGCAGGAGGAGGCCATTCGGCCCTTCGAGCCAGCACCGCCATTCAATGTGATCATGGCTGATCATTCTCAATCAGTACCCCGTTCCTGCCTTCTCCCCATACCCCCTGACTCCGCTATCCTTAAGAGCTCTATCTAGCTCTCTCTTGAATGCATTCAGAGAATTGGCCTCCACTGCCTTCTGAGGCAGAGAATTCCACAGATTCACAAATCTCTGACTGAAATGGCGGAGTAGACTCGATGGGCCGAATGGCCCAATTCTGCTCCTATCCCTTGTGACATTAAACTATCCATGCTTACTTCTACTTCCTGGTTCAATTGCTACAGGTCATTCCTCTGGACTCTTCAACCGGATTGGATAAGGAGATGGGGTCATGGGGTTGTTGCTAGGGAAGTCATTGTCATCACCAGGAAGTGCATAAGTTGTTGATAAATAAAATTACTTTTGATTAAAGTTTTAACATGTGGACAGCATTAGTTTACTCTCGAGATGCAGCATGGAAACAGGCCCTTCGGCCCACCGAGTCCGTGCCGATCAGTGATCCCCGCAAATTAACACTATCCTCTACACACACTAGGGACAATTTACATTTACACCAAGCCAATCAACCTAGAAACCTGCACGTCTTTGGAGTGTGGGAGGAAACAAAAGGTCTCGGAGAAAACCCACGCAGGTCACGGGGAGAACGTACAAACCCCGTAGAGAAAGCACCCGTAGTCGGGATTGAACCCGGGTCTCTGGCGCTGAAAGGCAGCAACTCTACCGCTGTGCCACCGTGCCGACCGGCATATTACATTGAACTGTATGCATAAAGCTTTACATCCAATACTTATTGCAAAAAGAAGAATTTCACCGTGTGTTTACATGCGACAATAATACATCATTGACCATTGTTCAAAAGAGAGTAACAAGGTCATCTCAGATATCGTTTAATTGTAGAGCCATAGAGTCATACAGCATGGAAACAGGACCTTCAGCCCAACTTGTCCACGATGGCCAAAATGGCCCATCTAAGGTGGTCCCATTAGCCTGCAGTTTGTCCATATCACTCTCAATCTTCCCATCCATGTACCTGTCCAATCTGTATAGTACCTGCCTCCAATTGTCCAGCCCAATGATGTTAAAAGTGTTAAAACAGGGATGAAATTAGTAAACATTTGGAGAAATATGGGTTGATGAAAGGAATCCCAATGTGTCTCTGCACGAGGCAAGTCAAGTTTAACAGGCTGGGCCCAGTGCTTTTGATCAAATGACAGGGTTGATAACTGCAACACAGTTGATGTAAACACACTCTCAGAAAGCCTTTGATGAAATGTCACATAATGAGCTTGTTAGCAAAACCGGAGCCTGTGGAATGAGAAAGAGCTTGTGGCAATGTGAACATGAAATGGGTTTCTGTTACAGGAACCAGAGTCTTAGAGAAAGATTGCTTTATTGACTGGAGTTTAGGGTGTGCCATCATCACCCGAAGGTTGGTACCTCAGAGGGTGGTGAATCCGAGGAATTCATTGCCACAGAGGGCTGTGGAGGCCAAGTCAGTGGATATTTTTTAAAGCAGAGATACATTCTTGATTAGTACGGGTGTCAGAGGTGATGGGGAGAAGGCGGGAGAATGGGGTTGAGGGGGAGAGATAGATCGGCCATGATTGAATGGTGGAGTGGACTCGATGGGCCAAATTCTGCTGCTGTAACTTATGAATGCAATTGTTGTAAAGAGAAAGATGCTGATAGTCTTCTGTGTATCCAGTGATTCCAGTATTTATTTCCCACCACAACAAAATGGATTGCTCGCCATTTATCAGATATTTATATATATATCATAAATATAATTACTTTAAAGCTTGTGATAAATCAGCCATATGTACAATACGGTTACAATACCATATGGTATGTTGTATATACAATACACAGTTACATTATAACATTTTAGTACATGAGATGATATACAATTTTTCAAATATTGCACTTCCTCTCACATTCAAATTAAATGTCTTTTCAATTGGAAATCTATGAGATTGATTGATTGAGGGAGGGAGGGAGGGAGGGAAGGAGGGAGGGAGGGAGGGAGGCATGGATGGATGGATGGATGGATGGATGGATGGATGGATGGATGGATGGATGGATGGATGGATGGATGGATGGATGGATGGATGGATGGATGGATGGATGGATGGATGGATGGATGGATGGATGGATGGATGGATGGATGGATGGATGGATGGATGGATGGATGGATGGATGGATGGATGGATGGATTGATTGATTGATTGATTGATTGATTGATTGATTGATTATTTCCAGCTTGGTAACAGGCCCTTTGACCCAACCATTATTCACACTAGTTCTATGTTATCCCACTTTCACGTCCACTCCCTACACACCAGGGGACAAATTTACAGAGGGTGGCACGGTGGCGCAGTTGTAGAGCTACTGCCTTACAGTGCCAGAGAGACCCAGGTTCGATCCTGACCATGGGTGATGTCTGTACGGAGTTTGTACGTTCTCCCCGTGACCTGCGTGGGTTTTCCCCGGGTGCTCCGGTTTCCTCCCACACTCCATACACATAATTGACTCGGTGCAAATGTAAAATTTGTCCCTAGTGGGTATGTAGGGTAGTGTTAGTGTGCGGGGATCGCTGGTCGGCGCGGACTCGGTGGGCCGAAGTGTTTCCGCGCTGTATCTCTAAACTAAGCTAAACTAAACCCACGCGGTCACGTGGAGAACGTGCAAAGACGGCACACACAAAGAACAGCGCCCGAGGTCAGGATCGAACCTGGGGTCTCTGGCACTGTGAGGCAGCGGCACTACCCACTGCGCCCCCGTGCCCAGATGTGTTAAGTGGGTCTGTAGCATTCAGTGCACAGGGAGCAGCAATATGAAGACGAGATACACTGAACATGTGACAGGCTGGTACCTCAGCCCCAGGCTGTGCAAGACATTTATAAAGTGCACAATGTTTCAAGCTCACGAGATGCAAGTTCGCCAGATGGGTTTGGAGCTGATAAACTCACTGTAGGAATTGAAAACTCGGTGGGATAATGTCGATAGGCGCAGAGACTTCTTATACAACTGGGCGAGTGAATCCATTTGTAATCACATTCATTGAATTGCAGCATCAAGTGTAAAGCAGGCTCAGGTATGCTAAGAGTGACTAACTGTGTAGCATATTTACAACACTCATGGTTTAACGTGGCTCGATACAATTTCTCCCCCCCTCTTTGCAGGAGTAAGGAACTGCAGATGTTGGTTTACAAAAAAAAAAGACGCAGAGTGCCGGAGTAACTCAGCGGGTCAAGGTAGCATCTCTGGAGAACATGGATAGGTGACGTTTCGGGTCATAGAGTCATATACAGTGTGGAAAGTGGCCCTTCGGCCCAACTCGCCCACACTGGCCACCAATGTCCCAGCTAGCCTAGTCCCACTTGCCTGCGCTTGGTCCATATCCCTCCAAACCTGTCCTATCCATGTACCTGTCCAACTGTTTCTTAAACGATGGGATAGTCCCAGGCTCAACTACCTCCTCTGGCAGCTTGTTCCACACACCCACCACCCTCTGTGTGAAAAAGTTACCCCTCAGATTCCAATGAAATCTTTTCCCCTTCACCTTGAACCTATGTCCTCTGGTCCTCGATTCCCCTACTCTGGGCAAGAGACTCTGTGCATCTATCCCTCTCATGATTTTGTACACCTCCGTGAGATCTCTCCTCATTCTCCAACGCTCCATGGAATAGAGACCCAGCCTACTCAACCTCTACCTAAGGGTCGGGACCCTTCTTAAAATATTCTAGGTCCTGGCCTATGAAGACAATGACCCCTAATGCCTTATTCTCCACCCCATCCACCTGTTCCTAGAAGTGAACTAACTTCACTTTTGTGGAGTTTCTTGGTGAAAAGACAGAGTCGTGCATTGTCCCCCGGTGGTACTGGAAGCTCTGAGGAGCAAGATACTGTTAGATTTTGTTGTGGCGATCCAGTTTGATTATTGAAGTGGTGATATCAAGAGAATGGGTTTCATTTTGTATGAGCTGGCATGCCAAGCAGATGCTGACTGGTAGTCCAGGTGGAGCGGGAATGGGTGCAGGAAGGAACGGCAGGTGCTGCTTTAAACCCAAGATAAGACACACAAAGCTGGAGTAACTCAGGCAGCGACTCTGGAGAGAAGGGAACGGGTGACCTTTCCGGGTCGAGACCCTTCTCCGGACCCGAAACGCCACCCATTCCTTCTCTCCAGAGACGCTGCCTGTCCCGCTGAGTTACTCCAGCTTTGTGCGTCTATCTTCGGAGTGGGAGGCTGGCTCACTTACTGCCTGCAGTGCAGTGTGAGGCTGGAAATTCCCTTGTGGAGAAACGAGGTTGGATGTAAATGGTCTCACGTCAACCCTTGAATCAGTTTGCTACCTCCCACTTCAACAACGTTGAAGGCGAGGCGGACGGCTCGCATCGTCGTGACTCAGTGCCACCTCCCCTTTCATTCGCTGTGTGTGATTCCTCTGTCACACACCTGCCTGGTCAGCGGAGTTTGTTGCGGGCGTCCACCAGCCTGGCCCGTCTCATTCTGCGGCGATCCGTTTTCAATCGCATCCAGAGAAGCAAACTGGAGCTTTAACTTGAGCCCGGACCTCCTGCCTTCCACGGTAGTCCCATTCTCATCCCTCCCCTTCTGGTTCATCTCGATTCCATCGGGCGTCTGGAGGATTTCGGGGTCTTCCTCGTTGATCCACTCTGCTGTGCTGGGCTGCTGCGATGTCACTGAAATGGACTTGGGCAACGTTGGGCACTGCACCTCCGGGTGGTTTTGATTGCCTCTGTATCCACCAACTGCACAAAAGGAGACACAAAGACTGGTTGAGACTCTGGCATGCTGCAATTCAAGAGTCAAGAGCGTTTCATTGTCACGTGTCCCAGATAGAACAATCACCTTCTAACTTGCAGGAGCACTGCAGAATGTGTAAACATAGGAGACACAAAATGCCGGAGTAACTCAGCGGGACAGGCAGCATCTCTGGAGAGAAGGAACGGGTGACGTTTCGGGTCGAGACCCTTCTTCAGACATAGTAGACTATAAACAATTTAATAAATGAGAAAAAAAAATCATACACGCATACTGTATATACACAGGTGTGTGTGTATATATACATACTCCCACACACACACACACACACACACACACACACACACACAAACACGCAAACGCATGCACACACGTTAAAATTGAGCTCTTAGAGCTAAAAGAATCAAGGGATATGGAGAAAACGCAGGAACGGAGTACTGATGATCCATTAGCCATGATCATATTGAATGGTGGTGCTGTCGAATGGCCTACTCCTGCACCTATTTTTCTATGTTTATATATATATATATACATATATATGCGCGCACACATACGCACACATAAAAAACAAACAATAATAGTGCTCTAATAGCAATAATAGTCTCTGTAGTGCAGAGCTTATTTGAGGTTGTCGTGTTTAACAGCCTGATGGCTGTCGGGAAGAAGCTGTTCCTGAACCTGGACGTCACAGTTTTCCGGATTAAAGGATCACCAGTGGGTGGGAAAGTGGTGGTGGGCCAGTGCTTCTCTCTGCATCAATTCCATGAGGAAAAAAATGTATGTATAAAATCATGAGAGGAATAGATCGGGCAGAGTCTCTTGCCCAGAGTAGTGGAATCGAGGACCAGAGGACATAGGTTCAAGGTGAAGGGGAAAAGAATTAATAGGAATCTGAGGGGTAACTTTCTCACACAAAGGGTGGTGGGTGTGTGGAACGAGCTGCCAGAGGAGGTAGTTGAGGCTGGGACTTAAACAATGTTTAAGAAACAGTTAGACGGGTACATGGATAGGACAGGTTTGGAGAGATATGGACCGAACTCAGGCAGGTGGGACTTGTATAGCTGGGACATTGTTGGCCGGTGTGGGCAGGTTGGGCTGAAGAGCCTGTTTCCACACTGTATCACTCTATGACTAGTGTAGCTGGGACATTGTTGGCCGGTGTGGGCAGGTTGGGCCGAAGGGCCTGTTTCCACACTGTATCACTCTATGACTAGTGTAGCTGGGCCGGTGTGGGCAAGTTGGGCTGAAGGGCCTGTTTCCATGCTGTATCACACTATCACCCCATTCTATGGTGGATGCTGATTAGTGAGTTCTTTAAATGTGGATTCGGGGCATGATACGGCCATTTGGTTATGGAAATAGAGGAGAAGTGATTTTATCCCGATGTTTGTTGGAGTTGTTGATGTTCTTTACCTGTGAGGGATCGAGCCAGTTTGCCTTTCTTTTGCGACTCCTCGGCCAGACAAACCGATCTCCTCTATGGTAAGAAGGCACAAAAAAGAGCAATTAATACACAATAGACACCCGGCCTCCTGCTTCTGCCATCAATTATTAACTGTCATGTCGCAATAGCAGTCTATGTTCAGGTTGCTATCCAAAACAGATCAGATAATTCTCTAAGGGCTAACGGAATCAAGGGATATGGGGAGAAAGCAGAAACGGGGTACTGGTTGTGAATGTTGGCCTTCATAACAAGAGGAGTTGAGTATAGGAGCAAAGAGGTCCTTCTGCAGTTGTACAGGGCCCGAGTGAGACCACACCTGGAGTACTGTGTGCAGTTTTGGTCTCCAAATTTGAGGAAGGATATTCTTGCTATTGAGGGCGTGCAGCGTAGGTTTACTAGGTTAATTCCCGGAATGGCGGGACTATCATATGTTGAAAGACTGGAGCGACTTGGCTTGTATACACTGGAATTTACAAGGATGAGAGGAGATCTTATCGAAACGTATAAGATTATTAAGGGGTTGGACACGTTACAGGCAGGAAACATGTTCCCAATGTTGGGGGAGTCCAGAACAAGGGGCCACAGTTTAAGAATAAGGGGTAGGCCATTTAGAACTGAGATGAGGAAAAACTTTTTCAGTCAGAGAGTTGTGAATCTGTGGAATTCTCTGCCTCAGAAGGCAGTGGAGGCCAATTCTCTGAATGCATTCAAGAGAGAGCTAGATAGAGCTCTTAAGGATAGCGGAGTCAGGGGGTATGGGGAGAAGGCAGGAACGTGGTAGTGATTGAGAATGTTCAGCCATGATCACATTGAATGGCTCGAAGGGCCGAATAGCCTCCTCCTGCACTTATTGTCTATTGTCTATGATCATATTGAATGGCGGTGCTGGCTCGAAGGGCCGAATGGCCTCCTCCTGCACCTATTGTCTATGTTTCTATACAACTACATACAAATGTAATCAAGTCAAACTCAAGTAAAAGAGGTAGAGCAAAAGAGAAGAGGTGGAATATAGTTTAGTTCAGTTTAGTTTAGTTTAGAGATACAGCGCGGAAACAGGCCCTTCGGCCCACCGAGTCTGCGCCGATCAGCGATCCCCGCACACTAACCTACACCCACTAGGGACAATTTACATTTCTACCAAGCCAATTAACCTACAAACCTGTACGTCTTTGGAGTGTGGAAAGAAACCAAAGTTCTCGGAGAAATCCCATGCAGGTCACAGGGAGAACGTACAAACTCCGTACAGATGGCGCCCGTAGTCAGGATCGAACCCGGGTCTCTGGCGCTGTGAGGCAGCAACTCTACCGCCGCGCCACCTTGCCGCACATTTTGATTTTCATAAATGAGCCATAGAACATAAGGGATAAAATTGCCCACAAACTATACTAGGTTTAGGTTTAGGTTTATTATCGTTATGTGCACTGAGGTACTGTGAAAAGCTGTAATTTGCATGCTATCCAAACAGATCAGGTAATAGGTGTAAGAAGGAACTGCAGATGCTAGTTTACACAGAGAATAGATACAATAGACAATAGACAATAGGTGCAGGAGGCCATTCGGCCCTTCGAGCCAGCACCGCCAATCAATGTGATCATGGCTGATCATTCTCAATCAGTACCCCGTTCCTGCCTTCTCCCCATACCCCCTGACTCCGCTATCCTTAAGAGCTCTATCTAGCTCTCTCTTGAATGCATTCAGAGAATTGGTCCCCACTGCCCTCTGAGGCAGAGAATTCTACAGACTCACAACTCTCTGACTAAAAAAGTTTTTCCTCATCTCTGTTCTAAATGGCCTACCCCTTATTCTTAAACTGTGGCCCCTGGTTCTGGACTCCCCCAACATTGGGAACATGTTTCCTGCCTCTAACGTGTCCAACCCCTTAATAATCTTATATGTTTCGATAAGATCCCCTCTCATCCTTCTAAATTCCAGTGTATACAAGCCGAGTCGCTCCAGTCTTTCAACATGGACATTTTATGACAGTCCCGCCATTCCGGGAATTAACCTAGATGCTGGAGTGACTCAGTGGGACAGGCAGCATCTCAAGTCTGAAGAAGAGGTCTCAACCCGAAATGTCACCCATTCCTTCTCTCCAGAGATGCTCTTTGTGTCTAGATCAGATAACACCGTACATGCATGCAATCAAGTCAAACTCAAGTACAATAGGTGGAGCAAAGGGGAAGATACAGAGTGCAGAATGTAGTTCTCAGCATTGTGGCGTGCCAGTTCCAGAGATAAAGTCCAATGTCCGCAATGAGGTAGAGGTGAATCGGACAGTACCCCAGCTTATTGAAAGATAGTATAAGAAAATAACTGCAGTGAGGGCGGCACGGTGGCGCAGCGGTAGAGTTGCTGCTTTACAGCGAATGCAGCGCCGGAGACTCAGGTTCAATCCTGACTACGGGTGCTGCACTGTAAGGAGTTTGTACGTTCTCCCCGTGACCTGCGTGGGTTTACTCCGAGATCTTCGGTTTCCTCCCACACTCCAAAGACGTACAGGTATGTAGGTTAATTGGCTGGGTAAATGTAAAAATTGTCCCTAGTGGGTGTAGGATAGTGTTAATGTACGGGGATCGCTGGGCGGCACGGACTTGGAGGGCCGAAAAGGCCTGTTTCCGGCTGTATGTATATGATATATGATATGCTGGTACAAATCGAAGGTATTTATTCACAAAATGCTGGGGTAACTCAGCAGGTCAGGCAGCATCTCGGGAGAGAAGGAATGGGCGACGTTTCGGGTCGAGACCCTTCTTCAGACTGACGTCAGGGGGGCGGGACAAAGGAAAGATATAGGTGGAGACAGGAAGATGGAGGGAAATCTGGGAAGGGTGAGGGGAAGAGAGGGACAGAGGAACTATCTAGAACGGAGATGAGGAAGAACTTTTTCAGTCAGAGAGTGGTGAAGGTGTGGAATTCTCTGCCTCAGAAGGCAGTGGAGGCCAGTTCGTTGGATGCTTTCAAGAGAGAGCTGGATAGAGCTCTTAAGGATAGCAGAGTGAGGGGGTATGGGGAGAAGGCAGGAACGGGGTACTGATTGAGAGTGATCAGCCATGATCGCATTGAATGGCGGTGCTGGCTCGAAGGGCTGAATGGCCTACTCCTGCACCTATTGTCTATTGTCTATTGTCTATTGTCTATAAAGTTGGAGGTCGATGTTCATACCGCTGGGCTGCAAGCTGCCCAGGCAAAATTATGAGGTGCTGTTCCTCCAATTTCCGGTGGGCCTCACTATGGCACTGGAGGAGGCCCATGACAGAAAGGTCAGACTGGGAATGGGAGGGGGAGTTGACGTGCTAGCTTATGGAAGGACAGTTCAGAAGCCTGATAACAGAGGGGAAGAAGCTGTCCCTGAGTCTGGTGGTGGGAGTTTTCTCTGTATCTCTATCTCTAAAGTCTAAAGGTAACTGTTGTTGCTGCTCGCCTTATGCATTAGTACATTAGTAAATAAGTTCATGTGATAGGAGCAGAATTAGACCATTCGGCCCATCAGGTCTACTCTGCCATTCAATCGTGGCTGATCTATCTCTCCCTCCTAACCCCATTCTCCTGCCTTCTCCCCATAACCTCTGACACCCGTACTAATCAAGAATCTATCTCTACCTTGAAAATACCCATTGACTTTGCCTCCCGAACCTTCTGTGGCAAAGAATTCCACAGATTCACCACCCTCTGACTAAAGAAATTCCTCCTCGTCTACTTTCTAAAGGTACATCCTTTTATTCTGAGGCTGTGCCCTCTAGTCCTATGCTCTCTCCCACTTGTGGAAACATCCTCTCCACATCCACTCTATCCGGGCCTTTCACTATTCGGCAAGTTTCAATAATGTCCCCACCTCATCCTTCTAAACTCCAGCGAGTACAGGCCCAGAGCCGACAAACGCTCATCGCAGGTCAACCCACTCATTCCTGGGATCATTCTCGTAAACCTCCTCTGGACCCACTCTAGAGCCAGCAGATCCCTCCTCAGATATGGGGTCCAAAACTGCTCACAATAACGTTTCTCTGGGTGCAGTTGATCGGTGACGATCGGACCTGTCCGGTTACCTTTACAGAATCCTGAGAGACGTCATCTTTCAGTAAACTCTCTTGGCGTCTCAGGAAGATCTCCTTGGCCTGGTTGGAGTTCTTCCCCTGCGGTAAGGTGTGTCTGTTGTAGGACGGCATCTGCTCACAGAAAACCAACAGGTTACACACGCTCCTCGGCTGACGATATCTCCACTTTACAACGGTGCAAAAGTGACACGCGTTCAGTAGAAACCCCACTTCAACTCTTGACCTTTTCCCAGGCTAGTGATATGTGGTAAGTGTTCTGAGCACGGTTAAGTTAGGCTGAGCCAGGCTATGATGTTGGGTGGGTTAGGTGGCTACGATGTTAGGTAGGTTAGGTGGCTGTTGGGTGGGTTAGGTGGCTATGATATTGGGTAGGTTAGGTGGCTGTTGGGTAGGTTAGGTGGCTATGATGTTGGGTAGGTTAGGTGGCTATGATGTTGGGTAGGTTAGGTGGCTGTTGGGTAGGGTAGGTGGCTATGATGTTGGGTAGGGTAGGTGGCTATGATGTTGGGTAGGTTAGGTGGCTGTGTTAAGTAGGTTAGGTGGCTATGATGTTGGGTAGGGTAGGTGGCTATGATGTTGGGTAGGTTAAGTGGTATGATGTTGGGTAGGTTAGGTGGCTGTTGGGTAGGTTAGGTGGCTGTGATGTTGGGTAGGTTAGGTGGCTGTGATGTTGGGTAGGTTAGGTGGCTATGATGTTGGGTAGGGTAGGTGGCTATGATGTTGGGTAGGTTAGGTGGCTGTGTTGGGTAGGTTAGGTGGCTGTGATGTTGGGTAGGTTAGGTGGCTGTGATGTTGGGTAGGTTAGGTGGCTATGATGTTGGGTAGGTTAGGTGGCTGTGATGTTGGGTGGGTTAGGTGGCTGTTGGGTGGGTTAGGTGGCTGTTGGGTGGGTTAGGTGGCTATTATGTTGGTAGGTTAGGTGGCTATGATGTTTGGTAGGTTAGGTGGCTATGATGTTGGGTGGGTTAGGTGGCTGTTGGGTGGGTTAGGTGGTATGATGTTTGGTAGGTTAGGTGACTATGATGTTTTGGTAAGTTAGGTGCATTTTCGACTTATGATATTTTCGATTTACGATGGGTTTATCGGAACGTAGCCCATCGTAAGTCGGTGAGCATCTGCATAGCAATAGTGAGGTCTTAGTCACACAACACAGAAACAGGCCCTTCGGCCCCACACGCCCATGCCGACCAAGATGCCCCATCTACCCCAGTTCCACCTGCCCACATTTGTTCCATATCACACTAAGCCTTTCCTATCCATGTACCTGTCCAAGGTACTTTTTAAATGATGTTGTGGTACCAGCCTCGACTACCCCCCTTGGTAGCAGATGCACACAAAGTGCTGGAGTAACTCAGCGGGTCAGGCAGCATCTGTGGAGAACTTGGATAGGTGACGTTTCACAGAATGCTGGAGTAACTCAGCGGGTCAGGCAGCATCTCTGGAGAACATGGATAGGTGACGTTTCACAGAGTGCTGGAGTAACTCAGCGGGTCAGGCAGCACCTGTGGAGAACATGGATATGTGATGTTTTGAGTTGGGGCCCTTCTTTAGACTAGGTGTCTGAAGAAGGGTTCCGACCTGAAACGTCACACCTCCGTTTTCTCCAGGGACGCTGCCTGACCCGCTGAGTTACTCCAGTAATTTGTGTCTATCTTTGGTATAAACCAGCATCTGCAGTTCCTTTCTACACATACCTCCCTGGGCAACTCATTCCATAGCCCCAAACCCTTCTGTGTGAAAACATTGTCCCCCCACCCTAGTGGAAACCCAAGCAGTCACAGGGAGAACATGTACTGTCTTTAAATCTTGCTGTTCTCATGTTAAATCTATGTCCTCTGGTTTTTGATTCCCCTACCCTGGGCAAAGGATTGTCTGCACTTCCTCTACCTGTTCCGCTCATTGTCTTGTACACCTGTACCTGCGCATTAAAGCTATCTGTTCCCTTCATGATATTGTACACCTGTACCTGCGCATTCATCCTATCTGTTCCCTTCATGATATTGTACACCTGTACCTGCGCATTAAAGCTATCTGTTCCCTTCATGATATTGTACACCTGTATCTGCGCATTCAAGCCACCTGTTCCCTTCATGATATTGTACACCTGTACCTGCGCATTCATCCTATCTGTTCCCTTCATGATATTGTACACCTGTATCTGCGCATTCATCCTATCTGTTCCCTTCATGATATTGTACACCTGTACCTGCGCATTCATCCTATCTGTTCCCTTCATGATATTGTACACCTGTACCTGCGCATTCATCCTATCTGTTCCCTTCATGATATTGTACACCTGTATCTGCGCATTCATCCTATCTGTTCACCTCGTGATTTTATATGCTTCGAAAAAAAATCACCCCTCAGCTTCCTGTGCTCCAAGGAATAGAGTCCCAGCACAACCTCTCCCTGTAGCTCAGGCCCTCAAATCCTGGCAACACCCTTCGTAAACCTTCTCTGCTCCCTTTCCAGATCGACGCGGCATAAAGGAGACTCACACCAGCATTACTTAAAGAGTTTTAGAGATTAGGGGGTACGGCGCGGAAACTGGCCCTTCGGCCCATCGAGTCCACGCCGACCATCGACACACACAGAACCAATAAATTCATACCGTTTGCCGAATGCGATAAAGGTTTCTAATCAAGAGCTCCTGGATGTTGTCGAGCTGCTCTTTCGGCACTGGGCTTTTGGAGACTTCAGCTGCTTTTTCATTGCTGTGTGGAGAGGATTAACAACATGATTCACCGTCCTGTCCTGGTTGGAAGGATGAGGGGCGACCTCATAACAAACGTCCCGAATAGTGAAAGGCTTGGATAGAGTGGATGCGGAGAGGAGGTCTTAAGGATAGCGGAGTCAGGGGGTACGGAGAGAAAGCAGGAACGGGGTACTGATTGAGAATGATCAGCCATGATCACATTGAATGGCGGTGCTGGCTCGAAGGGCCGAATGGCCTACTCCTGCACCTATTGTCTATTGTCTATTGTTTCCACTAGTGGGAGAGTCTAGGACTAAACGTTATTAACATTATTCCCTTTAGACAATAGACGATAGACAATAGGTGCAGGAGGAGGCCATTCGGCCCTTCGAGCCAGCACTGCCATTCAATGTGATCATGGCTGATCATTCTCAATCAGTACCCCGTTCCTGCCTTCTCCCCATACCCCCTGACTCCGCTATCCTTAAGAGCTCTATCTAGCTCTCTCTTGAATGCATTCAGAGAATTGGCCTCCACTGCCTTCTGAGGCAGAGAATTCCACACATTCACAACTCTCTGACTGAAAAAGATTTTCCTCATCTCAGTTCTAAATGGCCTACCCCTTATTCTTAAACTGCGGCTCCTGGTTCTGGACTCCCCCAACATTGGGAACATGTTTTCTGCCTCTAACGTGTCCAACCCCTTAATAATCTTATACGTTTCGATAAGATCTCCTCTCATCCTTCTAAATTCCAGTGTATACAAGACTAGTCGCTCCAGTCTTTCAACATATGACAGTCCCGCCATTCCGGGAATTAACCTAGTAAACCTACGCTGCACGCCCTCAATAGCAAGAATATCCTTCCTCAAATTTGGAGACCAAAACTGCACACAGTACTCCAGGTGCGGTCTCACTAGGGCCCTGTACAACTGCAGAAGGACCTCTTTGCTCCTATACTCAACTCCTCTTGTTATGAAGGCCAACATTCCATTGGCTTTCTTCACTGCCTGCTGTACCTGCATGCTTCCTTTCAGTGACTGATGCACTAGGACACCCAGATCTCGTTGTACGTCCCCTTTTCCTAACTTGACACCATTCAGATAATACTCTGCCTTCCTATTCTTACCACCAAAGTGGATAACCTCACACTTATCCACATTAAACTGCATCTGCCATGCATCCGCCCACTCACACAACCTGTCCAAGTCACCCTGCAACCTCATAGCATCTTCCTCACAGTTCACACTGCCACCCAGCTTTGTATCATCTGCAAATTTGCTAATGGTACTTTTAATCCCTTCATCCAAGTCATGTCATGTCTTTATCATGTCTCTGTACGCTGTGGACGGCTGGATTGTAACCATGTATTGTCTTTCCGCTGACTGGTCAACACGCAACAAAAGCTTTCCACTTTACCTCAACTCAACCCCATCTATACACTAAAACACTCGTTTGTTTGTTCCTGAACTACGGCCAAAACAGTTCACGATAGCGCGACCATTCTAGACCCACCTTACTCACCGTCGTCCCTCTGGTGCTAATGGAAGAAGTTTCATTGAAATCGGTGTTATAGTTTTAAAGTTATTCACATTTTAAAGTTTAAATCTGTCTCCTAGGGAGGGAGGGGGGGGGAGGAGATAGGATAAGGGGGGTTGAGGGGGATGGAGTGGGGGGGAGGAGAAGGGGAGGGGAGGGGGAGGGAGGGAGAGAGAGGGGGGAGGGAGGGAGGGAGGGAGGGAGGGTGGAGGGGGATCAGGGGGGTTGAGGGGGGTGGAGTGGGGGGGAGGAGAGGGGGAGGAGGGAGCGAGGGCAAGGGAGAGGGAGGGGGGGAGGGAGAGAGAGGGAGGGGAGGGGGAGGGGGGGGAGAGGGAGCAAGGAAGGAGGGGGAGGAGAAGGGGGAGGGAGGGGGGAGAGAGAGAGAGGGGGAGGGGGTGGAGGATAAGGGGGGTTGAGGGGGATGGAGTGGGGGGGAGGAGAAGGGGAAGGGAGGAGGAGGGAAGGAGAGAGAGGGGGAGGTGGGAGGGAGAGAGAGGGGGGGAGGGAGGGAGGGAGAGGGGGAGGGGAGGAGGGGGGCAGAGGGGAGGGGGGAGGGGGGAGGGGGAGGAGAGGGTGGTGCACCAATCCAGGAGAGGTTCGGGCCCAACGGGTCCACTAGGTCTAGTTGTAAACTGAACACCAGGAAAGCAGCAACAACATAATTCCACTTCAATAATTGAATGCTGCTCTTTGAGATTACGGAGGATGCAGTATGCTAAGGTCAGGGTCTAAGTTCAGATCAAACTGATGCCAGTAGAAATTTAAGCTGCTGCATCTGAAGCATTAAACAAATCAATTATTAAAGCATTTCCAGAGACAACCATTGCAGCGTTTTTATAAGATGCAGTGGCTGGGCACACAAGCATAACATTGTAGACCTGAGGAGCAGGCCCTTCGGCCCACTGTGTCCGTGCCAGCCATGATGACAAGATAAACTAATAATAAGACATTCTTGCCATAGAGGGAGTACAGAGAAGGTTCACCAGGTTGATTCCTGGGATGGCAGGACTTTCATATGAAGAAAGACTGGATAGACTCGGCTTGTACTCGCTGGAATTTAGAAGATTGAGGGGGGATCTTATAGAAACGTACAAAATTCTTAAGGGGTTGGACAGGCTAGATGCAGGAAGATTGTTCCCGATGTTGGGGAAGTCCAGAACAAGGGGTCACAGTTTAAGGATAAGGGGGAAGTCTTTTAGGACCGAGATGAGAAAGTTTTTTTTCATACAGAGAGTGGTGAATCTGTGGAATTCTCTGCCACAGAAGGTAGTTGAGGCCAGTTCATTGGCTATATTTAAGAGGGAGTTAGATGTGGCCCTTGTGGCTAAAGGGATCAGAGGGTATGGAGAGAAGGCAGGTACGGGATACTGAGTTGGATGATCAGCCATGATCATATTGAATGGCGGTGCAGGCTCGAAGGGCCGAATGGCCTACTCCTGCACCTATTTTCTACGTTTCCTCTGTCTGCACGTGATCCATATTCCCTCCGCGCCCTCTAAATTGTGAGATTTAGTTTGGCTTGGCTTGGTTTAGTTTAGTTAATTGTCACGCCTACCGAGGTACAGTGAAAAGCTTTTAGTTGCGTGCTAACCAGTCAACGAAAAGACAATACCCGATTACAATCAAAGTGCCCACAGTGCAAACTGCCCATGATAAAGGATACAACATTTAGTGCAAGATAAAATCCAATAACGTTTGATTGTTTAGAAGTGATGGGAGCAAAATTTGGCTATTCGGCCCATCATGTCTACTCTGCCATTTAATCATGGCTGATCTATCTCTCCCACTCAATCCCATTCTCCTGCTTTCTCCCCATAACCCCTGACACCCGTATCAATCAAGAATCTGTCAATCTCCGCCTTAAAAATACCCATTGACTTGGCCTCCACAGCTGTGTGTGGCAATGAATTCCACAGATTCACCACCCTCTGACTAAATAAATTTCTCTTCATCCCCTTTCTAAAGGAACGTCCTATAATTCTGAGGCTGTGACCTCTGGTCCTAGACTCTCCCACTAGTGGAAACATCCTCTCCACATCCACTCTACCTAGGGTTGCCATCTGTCCCGTTGTCGCCGGGACATCCCATATATTGGACACCGTAGGCCCTGGCGCCGTAGGCCCGGATGCTGTAGGCCCGGACGCTGTAGGCCCGGACGCTGTAGGCCCGGACGCTGTAGGCCTGGGGGCCGCTGTAGGTCCGGACACCATAGGCCCAGGGGCCGCTGTAGGCCCGGACAGTGTAGGCCCGGAAACAGTAGACCCGGACAGTGTAGGCTCGGGGGCCGCTGTAGGCTCGTACACTGTAGGCCCTGAAGGCGCTGTAGGCCCGGACACTGTTGGCCCGGAGGGCGCCGTAGGTCCGGACAGTGTAGGCCCGGAGGCCAGGGCGCCGCCTAACTGAGGTTGCGTAGCAACCCGCCTCCCGGCCCGGGTGGCCGCCATTGGTGGAACGGGAGCACGTGGCCTCTGCCTGGGTGAGGTCACGTGGGGCGCTGTCACTTTTTGTCCCTTATTTGAGAGTGGGGAAGTTGGCAACCCCTAACCAGACCCATCTACTCACTGTAGAGATGCCAGCGATGCTGTTCCTCCCAGCTGGCCTGTCTCTGCCAACTCAATGGCGTGCTTCTTCTCCAGTTTCTGGTACAGCACCACAATGCTGGACTTGGACAGATGTTGCTCTCTGATGAATATCTTGTTGAGATACTTGTTGTTGAAATGTTCAAATCTGCAAGAAACAGGAAACAGAGTTTAGTGGGGTGGGGTTGGGGAGACTGGAAGAGGTTCAGTGATTCAGCGTTTCAGTTTTAATAGACAATAGGTGCAGGCCATTCAGCCCTTCGAGCCAGCACCGCCATTCAATGTGATCATGGATGATCATTCTCAATCAGTACCCCGTTCCTGCCTTCTCCCCATACCCCCTGACTCCGCTATCCTTAAGAGCTCTATCTAGCTCTCTCTTGAATGCATTCAGAGAATTGGCCTCCACTGCCTTCTGAGACAGAGAATTCCACAGATTCACAACTCTCTGACTGAAAACCTTTTTCCTCTTCTCCGTTCTAAATGGCCTACCCCTTATTCTTAAACTGTGGCCCCTTGTTCTGGACTCCCCCAACATTGCGAACATGTTTCCTGCCTCTAACATGTCCAACCCCTTAATAATCTTATACGTTTCGATAAGATTCCCTCTCATCCTTCTAAATTCCAGCGTATACAAGCCTAGTCGCTCCAGTCTTTCAACTTTTGACAGTCCCGCCATTCCGGGAATTAACCTAGTAAACCTACGCTGCACGCCCTCAATAGCAAGAATATCCTTCCTCAAATTTGGAGACCAAAACTGCACACAGTACTCCAGGTGCGGTCTCACTAGGGCCCTGAACAACTGCAGAAGGACCTCTTTGCTCCTATACTGAACTCCTCTTGTTATGAAGGCCAACATTCCATTGGCTTTCTTCACTGCCTGCTGTACCTGCATGCTTCCTTCCAGCTTAAGTTTATTGTCACCTGTACCGAGGTACAGTGAAAAGCTATTTGTTGTGTGCTGACCAGTTGGCAGAAAGACCACACATGATTACAATCGAGCCGGCCACAGTGTACAGACTCATGATAAAGGGAATAACGTGAATAACGTTTAACACGAGATAAGGTCCAATAAAGTCTGATCATAGGGCCTGAGGTAGATAGTAGCTCATGGCAAGAGTAGGTGTAGGAAGGAACTGCAGATGCTGGTTTAAACCAAAGATAGACACAAAATGCTCGAGTAACTCAGTGGGTCAGGCAGCATCTCTGAATAGAAGGAATGGGCAATGTTTCGGATCGTAGAAACATAGAAAATAGGTGCAGGAGTAGGCCATTCAGGCCCTCGATCCAGCACTGCCATTCAATATGATCATGGCTGATCATTGAAAATCAGTACCCCGTTCCTGCTTTCTCCCCATATCCCTTGATTCTGTTAGCCTATATCCAACTCTCTCTTGAAAACATCCAGTGAATTGGTCTCCTCTGCCTTTTGTGGTAGAGAATTCCACAGATTCACAACTCTCTGGGTGAAAAGGTTTTTCCTCATCTCAGTCCTAAATACCCTACCCCTTATTCTTATACTGTGACCCCTGGTTCTGGACTCCTCCAACATCGGGAACATTTTTCCTGCATCCAGCCTGTCTAATCCCTTAAGAATTTTATATGTTTCTATAAGATCCCCTCTCATCCTTCTAAATTCCAGTGAATATAAGCCCAGTTGATCCATTCTTTCATCACATGTCAGTCCCGCCATCCCGGGAATTAACCTGGTGAACCTACGTTGCACTCCCTCAATAGCAATAATGTCCTTCCTCAAATTAGGAAATCAAAACTGCACACAATACTCCAGGTGCGGTCTCACCAGGGCCCTGTACAACAGCAGTAGGACCTCCTTGCTCCTAAACTCAAATCCTCTCGCAATGAAGGCCAACATGCCATTAGCTTTCTTCACTGCCCGCTGTACCTGCATGCTTACTTTCAGTGACTGATGTACAAGCACACCCAGGTCTCGTTGCACCTCCCCTTTTCCTAATCCGACACCATTCAGATAATAATCTGCCTTCTTGTTATTGCCACCAAAGTGGATAACCTCACATTTATCCACATTATACTGCATCTGCCATGTATCCGCCCACTTACACAACCTAGCCAAGTCACCCTGCAGCCTCATAGCATCCTCTTCACAGCTCACACTGCCACCCAGCTTTGTGTCATCCGTAAACTTGGAGATGTTACTTTTAATTCCTTTGTCTAAAGCCTTCTTCAGACTGAGAGTCAGGGTCTCGACCGGAAATGTCACCCGTTCCTTCTCTCCAGAGATGCTGCCTGTCCCGCTGAGTTACTCCAGCAGTTTGTGCTTATCATCGAGATAGAAACCGTGCTGCCCAACACAGACCACCGATTACACACAGGGGCAGGCTGTACCAATGCAGACCGAAGAAGCTTATACCTGTCTTTCCAGTAATATTGGCCCCAATGTCCACAGATATCTTCGATCCCTGCCAACAGATGGTCCAGGAACTGCAGAAAGCACAGTTTACAAATCAGTTTGTCAGTCATTAATCATGGCCATTTCATAGCCCAAAAGAGCATCCCTGTCTATTGCAGATAGACACAAAATGCTGGAGTAACTCAGCAGGACAGGCAGCGTCTCTGGAGAGAAGGAATGGGTGACGTTTCGGGTCGAGACCCTTCTTCAGACCCTTCTTCTATCTGCCCGAAGAAGGGTCTCGACCCAAAACGTCACCCATTCCTTCTCTCCAGAGATGCTGCCTTTCCTGCTGAGTTACTCCAGCATTGTGTGTCTACCTTCGGTTTAAACCAGCATCTGCAGTTCCTTCCCACACATACCTGTGGCCTCACTTGTCATGAACTACTATCTACCTCAGGACTATCTTGGAATGGACCTTATCTTGCACTAAACGTTATTCACGTTATTCCCTTTATCATGTACCTGTCCACTGTGGCCGGCTCGATTGTAATCATGTGTGGTCTTTCCGCGGACTAGTAAGCATGCAACAAAAAGCTTTTCACTGTACCTCGGTACACGTGACAATCAAACAAGGGGTCATAGGTTTAAGGTGAGAGGGGAAAGATTTGATAGAAACCTGAGGGGTAACTTTTTCACACAGAGGGTGGTGGGTGTGTGGAACAAGCTGCCAGAGGAGGTAGTTGAGGCTGGGACCATATCAACATTTAACAGACACTTGGACAGGTAGATGGAGAGATATGGGCCAAACACAGGCAAGTAGGGCTAGTGTAGATGGAGATTCTTGGTCGGCGTGGAAGGGCCTGTTACCGTGCTGTAGGCCTCCACTCCACTAAAGTGGCACAGTGGTAGAATTGCTGCCTTACAACGCCAGAGTCCCAGGTTCAATCCTGACCACGGGTGCTGTCTGTAGGGAGTTTGTACGTTTTCCCCGTGACCTGCGTGGGTTTTCTCCGAGATCTGGGTGTCCTAGTGAATCAGTCACTGAAAGGAAGCATGCAGGTACAGCAGGCAGTGAAGAAAGCCAATGGAATGTTGGCCTTCATAACAAGAGGAGTTGAGTATAGGAGCAAAGAGGTCCTTCTGCAGTTGTACAGGGCCCTCGTGAGACCGCACCGGGAGTACTGTGTGCAGTTTTGGTCTCCAAATTTGAGGAAGGATATTCTTGCTATTGAGGGCGTGCAGCGTAGGTTTACTAGGTTAATTCCCGGAATGGTGGGACTGTCATATGTTGAAAGACTGGAGCGACTAGGCTTGTATACACTGGAATTTAGAAGGATGAGAGGGGATCTTATCGAAACATATAAGATTATTAAAGGGTTGGACACGTTAGAGGCAGGAAACATGTTCCCAATGTTGGGGGAGTCCAGAACCAGCGGCCACAGTTTAAGAATAAGGGGTAGGCCATTTAGAACGGAGATGAGGAAAAACTTTTCAGTCAGAGAGTTGTGAATCTGTGGAATTCTCTGCCTCAGAAGGCAGTGGAGGCCAATTCTCTGAATGCATTCAAGAGAGAGTTAGATAGAGCTCTTAAGGATAGCGGAGTCAGGGTGTATGGGGAGAAGGCAGGAACGGGGTACTGATTGAGAATGATCAGCCATGATCACATTGAATGGCGGTGCTGTCTCGAAGGGCCGAAAGGCCTCCTCCTGCACCTATTGTCTATTGTCTATCTTCGGTTTCCTCCCACGCTCCAAAGACGTACAGGTTTGTTGGTTAATTGGCTTGGTATCAATGTAAAATTGTCCCTAGTGTGTGTAGGATAGTGTTAGTGTGCGGAGATCGCTGGTCGGCGCGGACTTGGTGGGCCGAAGGGCCTGTTTCCGCGCCCAATCTCTAAAGTCTAAAGAGCATTCCCTTTAATCCCATCACTCTAGGAGAGGCTGCCTCTTCAGAGTACACTTCCACATGATCAGCATTTCAGAACGGAGATATTGCAGTTTTGACAACCAAAAGGCTTTTCAAGATGTGTCAGAAGGAACTGCTGATGCTGGTTTAAGATAGACACAAAAAGGTGAGGTAACTCCGGAGATGCTGCCTGACCCGCTGAGTTACTCCAGCATTTTGTGTCTACATTTTTACTTCCGTTCAGTTTAGAGATACAGCTTGGAAACATGCTCACCGGCCCACCGAGTCCGCACCAGCCAGCGATCCCCGCACATCATCACCATCCTACACACACTAGGGACAATTTACACTTATACCAAGCCAATTAACCTACAAACCTGCACGTCTTTGGAGCGTGGGTGGAAACCAAAGATCTCGGTGAAAACCCACGCAGGTCACGCAAGGGAGAACGTACAAACTCCGTACAGACAGCGCCCGTGGCCGGGATCGAACCAGGGGTCTTCAGCGCTGTAAGGCAGCAACTCTGCCGCTGCGCCACCGTGCGCCACCAAACATGGGTTTCAGATCAAGGCAAGACCTCTAAACTAAAACTAAGGTCTCAAAGTCCAGCATTGCACTGACATGCAGAGGCTGTATCAGACTTTAACTTACCCTGATGTGAATCTGCTCACTGACAGTGGGCGGAGCTTGACTTGTTCTCTTCACTTCCAGTAACTCGACCAGTGGTTTAATTGTCATGCCCTGCAAGAACAGAGGGAAGAAGGATTCATTACAGTCTGGAGAAGGGTCTCGACCCGAAACGTCACCCTCCCACCGAGGTACAGAGAAGGACTTTGCTTGGCACGCTGTCCAAGGTTCTGAGAGTTGTGAATCTGTGGAATTCTCTGCCTCAGAAGGCAGTGGAGGCCAATTCTCTGAATGCATTCAAGAGAGAGCTGGATAGAGCTCTTAAGGATAGCGGAGTCAGGGGGTATGGGGAGAAGGCAGGAACGGGGTACTGATTGAGAATGATCAGCCATGATCACATTGAATGGCGGTGCTGGCTCGAAGGGCCGAATGGCCTCCTCCTGCACCTATTGTCTATTGTCTATTGTTTATTTTTTCTGTCGAAGGAACATCGACACGAAACACTGATTCACTTCAGACGCCTGACAGCAGAGGGGAAGAAGGTGTTCCCGAGTCTGGTGGTGCGAGCTTCCCAAGCTTCTGCACTTTCTCCCTCTCTGCTTCATTCCTGAAACGTGGACCATTCCCCTGAAGATGGAGCTGCCCAATGGACCAACCTGAGTTTAAAAACATCTGCAGGAAGCGGGTGTTTTGGTCTCCAACTGCGGGCGTGGGTACAGATCCCACTTCTGACATACGTACTATATCGTTGGCGGCGCGGTGGCGCAGCGCTAGAGTTGCTGCCTCACGGCGCCAGAGACCCGGGTTCAATCCCGGGTAGACAGAAAATGCTGGAGTAACTCAGCGGGACAGGCAGCATCTCTGGAGAGAAGGAATGGGTGACGTTTCGGGTCGAGACCCTTCTTCAGACTGACCACGGGTGCTGTCTAAAGGCGTACAGGTTGGTAGCTGAATTGGCTTCTATAAATTGCCCCTGGTGTGTTGGATGTGGGAGGTGGGTGATAGTGGCACTTGGTGGGCCGAAGGGCCTGTTTCCACACTGTATCTCTAAACTAAACTAATGTGCGGGGATCGCTGGTCGGCGTGGACTCGGTGGGCCGATGAGCCCTGTTTCCACACTGTACTTGGTTTGGTTTGGTTTAGAGATACAGCGCGGAAACAGGCCCTTCGGCCCACCGGGTCCGCGCCGACCAGCGGTCCCCGCACATTAACACGATCCTACACCCACTAGAGACAATTTTTACATTTACACCCAGCCAATTAACCTACAAACCTGCACGTCTTTGGAGTGTGGGAGGAAACCGAAGATCTCGGAAAAAAGCCCACGCAGGTCACGGGGAGAACGTACAAACTCCTTACAGACGGCGCCCGTAGCCGGGATCGAACCCGGGTCTCCAGCGCTGCATTCGCTGTAAGGCGGCAACTCTACCGCTGCGCCAACGTTCCGTGTTGCATTGTATCTCTCCAAACTAAACTAAACTAGGAAGCAAGGCTTTCCTTCAGTCAAATTTAATATTGAGCAACTCAGCATGCTATTAAATCTGATTTGTGTGTGGTTCTCATTTGAGCTGCATAATCCTTATTATTGATCTGTGGATGTGATGTGCTGACCCCCTCAGTGAGTGCATGTCACGTGTTACTTTAATTAGTGCAGCACGGTGGCGCAGCGGTAGAGTTGCTGCCTTACAGCGAATGCAGCGCCGGAGACTCAGGTTCGATCCCGACTGTGGGCGCCTTCCGTACGGAGTTTGTACGTTCTTCCCGTGACCCGCGTGGGTTTTCTCCGAGATCTTCGGTTTCCTCCCACGCTCCAAAGACGTACAGGTTTGTAGGTTAATTGGCTTGGTATAAATGTAAAAATTGTCCCCCTCGTGTGTGTAGGATAGTGTTAGTGTGCGGGGATCGCTGGGCGGCGCGGACCCGGTGGGCCGAAGGGCCTGTTTCCGCGCTGTATCTCTAAATCTATTATTTTTATCGATTGGCACTCACTCAGAACTTTGGCCCTTGTGCCTTTACATTGGATTAATGCACAAAATAAACTGATTGATTGAAGTTTTGATCGATTGAAAGATGTATTCTTTCTGGTAACATTTTTATCTATTTATTTATTTGTCACAGTGAAATTCATTTTTCTATACAGTTCGCTAACAAGTGTCACTAAACATAAGCACTTCAGACTAAAGAAGGGTCTCGACCCGAAACGTCGCACCATTCCTTCTCTATGTCCTCTGGTCCTCGATTCCCCTACTCTGGGCAAAAGACTCAGTGCATCCACCCGATCTATTCCTCTCATGATTGTGAACACCTCTATAAGATCTCCCCTCATCCTCCTGTGCTCCATGGCATAGAGACCCAGCCTACTCAACCTCTCCTGACAGCTACTGTACATATGTGTATATCCCTGTGTATCGCTAAATATATAAATAAATACACACACACGCATTTATATATATACTTGTGCATATGAACGCACATGACATTGTATATTATATGTGTGTGTGTATATACAGTATATGTGTGTACACACACACACACATACACACACACACACACACACACACACACGCTATAAGAACAAAGTCTGAAGAAGGGTCTCGACCAGAAACGTCGCCCATTCCTTCTCTCCAGAGATGCTGCCTGCCCCGCTGAGTTACCCCAGCATTCTGTATCTACCTTCAGGGAGAGTGCCAGGGTACAGCAGTGGTACACTGAGGCCGTGTACAGAGTTGCCGGTTTGGTGCCATTTACAAGCCCCAGTTGTCGTAAGTGCAGGGATCTGACCGTGAAGGTCCATTGTCAAGAAACGGCATGGATACAAGCCCTTCGGCCCACCGAGTCCACGCCGACCATCGATCGCCTGTTCACACTAAATTCTGTGTAATCCCACTTTGGCATCCACTCCCTACCCACTAGGCCTCTTTACAGAGGCCAAGTGCACACACAATACAACTTTATCGCCAAGGTGGGCGTGGTGGTTTTTGAGAGAGGGGTAGGTAAATCAGGAAGGTGGGAGCATTTAGACGGGTACATGGATAGGACAGGTTTAGAGGGATATGAGCCAAGCGCAGGCAGGTGGGACTAGTGTAGATGGAACATGTTGGCCTGTGTGGGCAAGTTGGGCTGAAAGGCCTGTTTCCACGCTGTATCATTCTATCTCTAACCTGACAAGCAAACACTGTGTCATGAGGAGAGAAGAGGCAGGAAATGTGAAGCCGGAGGGGAGGGGAGGGGAGGGGAAGGGGACACAGAGGGAAGGTTACGTTTGGGCGGCACGGTGGCGCAGCGATAGAGTTGCTGCCTCACAGCACCAGAGACCCGGGTTCGATCTTGACTACGGGTGCTGTCTGTGCCGAGTTTGCACGTTCTCCCCGTGAACTGCGTGGGTTTTCACCGGGTGCTCCGGTTTCCTCCCACACTCCAAAGACGTGCGGGTTTGTAAGTTACTTGGCTTCTGTTAATTGTCGCTAGTGTGTGTGTAGAATAGAATTAGTGTACGGGGTGAACCTTAGCCAGCGCGGACTCAGCGGGCTGAGCGACCTTTGGAGATACAGCGCAGAAACAGGCCCTTTCGGCCCACCGAATCCGCGCCGACCAGCAATCCCCGAACAATAACACCATCCTAGACCCACTAGGGACAATTTGTACATTCATACCAAGCCAATTAACCTACAAACCTGCACGTCTTTGGAGTGTGGGAGGAAACCGAAGATCTCGGAGAAAACCCACGCAGGTCACGGGGAGAACGTACAAACTCCGTACAGACGGCGCCCGTAGTCGGGGTCAAACCCGGGTCTCCGGCGCTGCATTCGCTACAAGGCTACAACTCTACCGCTGCGCCACCGTGCCGCCCCGATTCCACACTGTATCTCTAAAGAAAAAACTTTTTTTTTAATTTCGCACAAAAATGTAGAAGCTTAATTTTGTTAAAAGAAATTCTGCACCTACCTGTACAAAGACTGTGAAGAAGATTACCACGATGGTGGCTGTGGTGAATAGTTTCTTCTGAGGGAAGTTTGGAAGCAAGAAGACCAGAGAGAAGCAGATTGCCCCTCGCAACCCGCCGTAAGCGATGATGAACTGGTTCTTCTTTGTTACCACATTCACACGGAACTTGTTCACGATAAACGTCAGGAAAATCACCCCTGCAACCAAACAAGGAAATCCATCACCAGACGTTACACTCATTTTAGTTTAGTTTAGCTTAGAGATACAGCGCGGAAACAGGCCCTTCGGCCCACCGGGTCCGCGCCGACCAGCGATCCCCGCACACTAACACTATCCCACACACGCTGGAGACACTTTACTAGCTTAACGAAGCCAATTAACCCACAAACCTGTACGTCTTTGGAGTGTGGGAGGAAACCAGAGATCCCGGAGAAAACCCTTGTAGGTCACGGGGAGAACGTACAAACTCCGTACAGACGGCACCTGTAGTCGGGATCGAACCCGGGTCTCTGGCGATGTAAGGCAGCAACTCTACCGCCGCAACATCGTGCTGCCCCCCATTTCTTAAATCTATTTGCCAGCTCGGTTTTGGACATGTCTTTACTTGCTTCCAGTCCCCCCCCCCCCCCCCCCCCCCCCCCCCCACAATCAGTCTGAGGAAGGGTCCTGACCCGAAATGTCACCTATCCATGTTCTCCAGAGATGCTGCCTGAGCTGCTGAGTTACTCCAGCACTCTGTGAAACGTCACCTACCCATGTTCTCCACAGATGCTGCCTGACCCGCTGAGTTATTCCAGCACTCTGTGAAACGTCACCTATCCGTGTTCTCCACAGATGCTGCCTGACCCGCTGAGTTACTCCAGCACTTTGTGTTTTCTAAGTGCTGGAAGCTCTGATCTGGTTCAGTGGAGGACATGTACAGACTCGACCCATTCTCACTCCACACAGGTGATACTAAAGAGGCTGAAAAACGGGTTCTGACCAGAAATATCGCCTGTCCACCCGTTGAGTCCCATCAGCACTTTGGCGGTTTTCCTGAAGTCTCTACAAGTTGCCACAGAGGCAGGTACAGAAGTGTAAACACACGCACACCTCCAGATTCAGGGACAGTTTCTTCCCAGCTGTTATCAGGCAACTGAACCATCCTACCACAACCAGAGAGCAGTGCTGAACTACTATCTACCTCATTGGTGACCCACGGCCTATCTTTGATCGGACTTTGCTGGCTTTAACCTGCACTCAATGTTATTCCCTTATCATGTATCATAGAAACAGAGAAACATAGAGTATAGGTGCAGGAGGAGGCCATTCTGCCCTTCGAGCCAGCACCGCCATTCATTGTATTCATGGCTGATCATCCACAATCAGTAACCCGTGCCTGCCTTCTCCCCATATCCCTTTATTCCGCTAGCCCCTAGAGCTCTACCTAACTCTGTATCTGTACACTGTGGACGGCTCGACTGTAATAGACAATAGACAATAGGTGCAGGAGGAGGCCATTCGGCCCTTCCAGCCAGCACCGCCATTCAATGTGATCATGGCTGATCATTCTCAATCAGTACCCCCGTTCCTGCCTTCTCCCCATACCCCCTGACTCCGCTATCCTTAAGAGCTCTATCCAGCTCTCTCTTGAATGCATTCAGAGAATTGGCCTCCACTGCCTTCTGAGGCAGAGAATTCCACAGATTCACAACTCTCTGACTGAAAAAGTTTTTCCTCATTTCCGTTCTAAATGGCCGACCCCTTATTCTTAAACTGTGTGGCCCCTTGTTCTGGACTCCCCCAACATTGGGGACATGTTTCCTGCCTCTAACGTGTCCAACCCCTTAATAATCATGCATTGTCTTTCCGCTGACCCGATAGCGCGCGACAGAAAGCTTTTTCACTATACCTCAGTACACGTGACAATACACTAAACTGTAAACTGCAACTGTATCAAGGGGGGGGGGGGGGAGAGAGGAGGGAGAAGGTTATTGAAAAGAGAGAAAGTAAACTTTAATTACCAACTGCTCTCCAGACAAGGCAAAATAGCGTTGTGAAACAAACATACGGCCAGCTCCACTCATGTCTATCGCCAATAGTGGACACACCAAGGAAAATAAAGATGAGGGTCTCACTCACACTGCTCCACATCTTCATGAAATATTTGATTGTGGTGTGAGACTTCTGAGAGATATTGGCCTCCACGTATCTCTTCATGCTCATTGAACAAGCTATTATTCTGGAAAAGACAATTCGCAATGGTCATGGTCAATAAACAAACTCGACCCCTGCAAGGAACAAGGGGACTGCGGGGTTTGGGCGGGCACGGTGGCGCGGCGGTAGAGTTGCCGCCTCACAGCGCCAGAGATCCGGGTTTGCATCCCGTCTGTGCGCAGTTTGTATGTCCCCCCTGTGACTGCGTGGGTTTTCTCCGGGCGCTCCGGTTTCCTCCCACTTTCCAAAGACGTGCAGGTTTGTAGGTTAATTGGCTTTTGTATATTGTCCAGAGTGATACAGTGTGGAAACAGGCCCTTCGGCCCAACTTGCCCATACCGGCCATTGTGTCCCAGCTACACTAGTCCCACCTGCCTGCGTTTGCTCCATGCCCCTAGTGTGTAGGATCGTGCTAGTGTGCGGGGATCGCTGGTCGGTGTGGACTCGGCGGGCCTAAAGGCCTGTTTCTGTGCAGCATCTCGAAACTAAACTGCAGATGCTGATTAATACGCCAAATGGACACAAAGTGCTGGAGTAACTCAGCGGGACAGGCAGCATCTCTGGAGAGAAGGAACGGGTGACGTTTCAGGTCGAGACCCTTCTTGAGACCGACGTCTCGACCCCGAAACCTCACCCGTTCCTTCTCTCCAGAGATGCTGCCTGTCCTGCTGAGTTACTCCAGCTGCTTGCATCTACCTCCACACATAAATTAAACTTTGGTAGTAATTAGACAAGAGCTTCATTCTGCAAAAACTCGTGAATCACGCGCGCGTTGAACGCGATATCCCTGTAATTAGATTGATCAACACCTGGTTTGAATTAGACAATAGACAATAGACAATAGACAATAGACAATAGACAATAGGTGCAGGAGGAGGCCATTCGGCCCTTCGAGCCAGCACCACCATTCAATGTGATCATGGCTGATCATTCTCAATCAGTACCCTGTTCCTGCCTTCTCCCCATACCCCCCTGACTCCGCTATCCTTAAGAGCTCTATCTAGCTCTCTCATTGAATGCATTCAGAGAATTGGCCTCCACTGCCTTCTGAGGCAGAGAATTCCACAGATTCACAACTCTCTGACTGAAAAGGTTTTTCCTCATCTCCGTTCTAAATGGCCCTCCCCTTATTCTTAAACTGTGGCCCCTTGTTCTGGACTCCCCCAATATTGGGAACATGTTTCCTGCCTCTAACATGTCCAACCCCTTAATAATCTTATACGTTTCGATAAGATCCCCTCTCATCCTTCTAAATTCCAGTGTATACAAGCCTAGCCGCTCCAGTCTTTCAACATACGACAGTCCCGCCATTCCGGGAGTTAACCTAGTAAACCTACGCTGCACGCCCTCAATAGCAAAAATATCCTTCCTCAGATTTGGAGTGGTTTGCTAATGAAGCCCGAAACGCTGCACCATCTGAAATGGATATCCTAATTCACATCGGTAATACCGTGCAGTGATGAGCATTCAAAGCCTTAACAAAGGCACTGAAAAGCCAGAGACTACTCAATTATTTAAGAGCAAGCGACAGCACATTTATAAATCACACGATGACTCTCGCCACAAGCTTGCACTTCAGCAGAAACCATGAACATTTTGGACTGTCGTATGTTGAAAGACTGGAGCGACCTGGCTTGTATACACTGGAATTTAGAAGGATGAATTTAGAGGCAGGAAACATGTTCCCAATGTTGGGGGAGTCCAGAACAAGGGGCCACAGTTTAAGAATAAGGGGTAGATCATTTTGAACTGAGATGAGGAAAAGCTTTTTCACTCAGAGAGTTGTGAATCTGTGAAATTCTCTTGCTCAGAAGGCAGTGGAGGCCAATTCTCTGAATGTATTGAAGAGAGAGCTAGATAGAGCTCTTAAGGATAGCGGAGTCAGGGGGTATGGGGAGAAGGCAGGAACGGGG
Source organism: Rhinoraja longicauda (assembly GCF_053455715.1). Lineage (NCBI taxonomy): Eukaryota > Metazoa > Chordata > Chondrichthyes > Rajiformes > Arhynchobatidae > Rhinoraja > Rhinoraja longicauda. Next base: position 46,019,064 of record NC_135967.1, on the reverse strand, counting down.
TACTGATTGAGAATGATCAGCCATGATCACATTGAATGGTGGTGCTGGCTCGAAGGGCCGAATGGCCTCCTCTTGCACCTATTGTCTATTGTCTATTGTCTATTGAGATTGAATTCGACAGATAGATGCACAGAGGTGGTTGCGGGGTTAGGAACGGAGAGATAGATCAGCCGCAATTGAATGGCGGAAGACTTGATGGGCCGAATGGCCTCATTCTGCTCCTATCACTTCTGAGCTTCATGCTGAATAAAGCAGTCTTGTTTACGCCAAGTGGTGCTAAACCTACAGCAGAATAAATCAATTGAAACGTTTTAAAACGACTGTGTTTCGACTTTAAGCAATGGCCACTTTCTGGCCACTGGCACAAAAAGATGCATTTGCAGCGAAATTGGTCTCTGATTATTTAGACGGCTGTGGAGGCCAAGTCAGTGGATATTTCTAAGGCAGATTCTTGACTAGTACGGGTGTCAGGGGTTATGGGGAGAAGGCAGGAGAATGGGGTTAGGAGGGAGAGAGAGATCAGCCATGGCAAGAGAACAAGGGAGGACCTGGCGTGGGACACTAACTTTACTGGAAAAGGAATTTGTGACCCTATAAAAACATCTTTGATTAATAAAGATGATGGACCCCAACTCTTATCTTGGCAGCTTCCACTGAAATTGGATCGATAGTCGATGGCATTAGTTTAGTTTAAAGATAGAGTGTGGAAACCTCATATATTTAAGGCAGAGATAGATAGATTCTTGACTAGTGCGGGTGTCAGGGGTTATGGGGAGAAGGCAGGAGAATGGGGTTAGGAGGGAGAGATAGATCAGCCATGATTGAATGGGGGAGTAGGGTTGATGGGCCGAATGGCCTAATTCTGCTCCTATCACTAATGAAACAGGCCCCATTGGCCCACAGAGTCAGTCCGCACCAACCAGCAAGCACCCCTCACACTGGTTCGATGTTATCCCACTCTCTCATCCACTCCCTACACACCAGGGGCAATTTACAGAAGCCAATCAACCTACAAACCCGCACGTCTTTGGGATGTGGAAGGAAGCCGGGGCACCCGGTGAGAACCCACGCAGGTCACGGGGGGAAGAACGTGCGAACGCCACACAGGCAGCAGCCATGGTCGGGATTGAACCTGTGAGGTATCAGCTCTGCCACCAGACGAGAGGATCATCAGTGGCACATTGGCACAGCTGCTGAGGAAGGTGTCAAGAGTGGATGAGAAAGTGGGATAACAGAGAACCAGCAGGAACGACTATGGGTGCTGTCTGTACGGAGTTTGCACGTTCTCCCCTGTGACTGCCTGGGTTTTCTCTCCGGGTGCTCCGGTTTCTTCCCACACTCCGAAGATCGTACAGGTTTGTAAGTTGATGGTAAAGATAGTGACTTGCCCCTGGTGTGTGGGATAGTGCTGGTGTACGGGATGAATGGTGGTCGGCACGGACTCAGTGGGCCGAAGGGCCTATTTTCCACGCTGTATCACTAAAGTCTAAAGTCAAATCTGGTCCTGTTTCCATGCTGTATCACTAAACTAAACTAACCTAAACTAACTAAACTTGAGCAAGGGTCTCATGAATAAACACTGCAATGTTGGCAGGTCCAGTTTGGAGTGTGGTTTAGTCTCATATTTCCATGCAATGAAGAAGGAAGCCCTTCAGCCCATCATGAGAGGAATAGATCGGGTCGACACACAGAGTCTCTTGCTTACAATAGACAATAGGTGCAGGAGAAGGCCATTCGGCCCTTCGAGCCAGCACCGCCATTCAATGTGATCATGGCTGATCATTCTCAATCAGTACCCCGTTCCTGCCTTCTCCCCATACCCCCTGACTCCGCTATCCTTAAGAGCTCTATCTAGCTCTCTCTTGAATGTATTCAGAGAATTGGCCTCCACTGCCTTTCAACATATGACAGTCCCGCCATTCCGGGAATTAACCTAGTAAACCTACGCTGCACGCCCTCAATAGCAAGAGTAAGAGAATCGAGAACCAAAGGTCGCAGGTTTAGGGTGAGGGGGGGGGGGGGGAAGGTTTACTAGGAACCCGGGGGGTACTGAACAAGCTGCCTGCTGGAGGAGGCAGTTGAGGCAAGTACTATCGCAATGTTTAAGAAACATTTAGACAGGCACATGGATAGGACAGGTTTTCGAAGGATATGGGCCAAACACAGGCAGGTGGGGCTAGTGTAGATGGGACATGTTGGTCGGTGTGGGCAAGTTGGGCTGAAGGTGCCGTTATCCACACGTTTCACTCTATGATTGTGCTGGCCAAGGTGTCAAACCAATTCCCCCAAAGAAAGAGTTTTAAAACTGAAAGGGTTAAGGGCGTACGTGCGTGCAGATGAATGACTCAGGCTAGAAATATGTGGAAAAAGATCAAATGCTGTGATTAGCTGCAATTGTGATGTTGTACAGGACAAAAGAAACAGATCTGAGGTGTCGAGACTAAAAAGATAAGACGGCAGATTGCCAAGTAAAACCGCGAAGAAAGACAAGTCTTGATCCAGCCGAGATAAGAACTGGTGCCAGGTAAGATAAGAACTGGTGGAGGAATGTGCTGAGGAACGTGTGTGATTAACTACCCGTGAATCTGGGGTATAAATGTACTGTCAATTGCGTTGAGTGGCACCACGAGGTGTTGCTCTCCTACTCCCACATGTGCGAATAGAAAGGCATTGCTTCATTCTTAAGGTGACTAATGTGGTCAAGACCATTCTCTAAAAGAGTAGGTGACAATAGACAATAGACAAGAGGTGCAGGAGGAGGCCATTCGGCCCTTCGAGCCAGCACCGCCATTCAATGTGATCATGGCTGATCATTCTCAATCAGTACCCCGTTCCTGCCTTCTCCCCATACCCCCTGACTCCGCTATCCTTAAGAGCTCTGTCTAGCTCTCCCTTGAATGCATTCAGAGAATTGGCCTCCACTGCCTTCCGAGGCAGAGAATTCCACAGATTCACAACTCTCTGACTGAAAAAGTTTTTCCTCATCTCCGTTCTAAATGGCCTACCCCTTATTCTTAAACTGTGGCCCCTTGTTCTGGACTCCCCCAACATTGGGAACATGTTTCCTGCCTCTAACGTGTCCAACCCCTTAATAATCTTGTACGTTTCGATAAGACTCCCTCTCATCCTTCTAAATTCCAGTGTATACAAGCCTAGTCGCTCCAGTCTTTCAACATACGACAGTCCCGCCATTCCGGGAATTAACCTAGTGAACCTACGCTGCACGCCCTCGATAGCAGTTTCGTTTCGGGTCGAGGTCTCAGGTCACCTATGCCTTTTCTCCAGAGATGCTGTTTGACCCGATGGATTACCCCAGCTTTTTGTGTCTATCCGCAAACTTTGTACTCTGTATCTATCTTAATAAACAACAAAAAGTAGTTCAGAATATTTTTTAAAAACAATAACCGTGCAGACAAAAACAATGCCACCCAATTCTAGGTAGTTTCTCAGTCTTACTCGTAAGGCAGCTTGTCGACCAACCACTGCTGACACAATGGAGGCCCCTCTGACGTTTCGTGGCACTATACTCGCTAAACCTGCAAACCTCGTTGAGCTGGGCGATACCTCTGCAATCGGCTTTTCCAGTACAATCGGCAACTCCATTGAGCCTTTGAGCGCTGATCAATTTAATTGGACTAACAGCTTGTCAGTTACAGCACAGACTTGTGCTGTTTCTTTTATCCAAATAAGTTCAGAACTGCTGTATTTGATTCTTTGCTGTGGCGCTGCTTGCAAAACATTGCCACAGAAAGGCACAATCCCCCCCCCTCCCAGCAATACATTCCAAATAAAATGTCAGAACTTCTGCATTAAAAAAAACAAAAAAACATTCTCTAATTGGTGGTAGAACGGTTCAGTTGCCTGATAACATCTGGAAAGAAACTGTTCCTGAATCTGGAGGTGTGCGTTTGCAGACTTCTGTACCTGTTGCCCGATGGGAGAGGGGAGAAGAGGGAGTGACCGGGGTGAGACTGGTCCTCGGTTCGGCAGCGTGAAGTGTAGATGGAGTCAATGGAACGCGTGATCGTCTGGGCTGCTTCGTCCCCTCTGCTATCAGGCTTCTGAACGTTCCTTCCATAAGCTATTGTACTGTCTGATTCGCCTCAACTCCATTGCGGACATTGGACTTTGTTTCTGGAGCTGATGCGCGACAATGCTGAGAAGTATATTCTGCACTCTGTATCTTTCACTTTGCTCTACCTATCGTACTTGAGTTTGACTTGATTGTATGTTTGCATGGTTTAGTTTAGATTTGAGATACAGCGCGGAAACAGGCCCTTTCGGCCCACCGGGTCCGCGCCACCCAGTGATCCCCGCACATTAACACTATCCTACACCCACTAGGGACAATTTTTACATTTGCCCAGCCAATTAACCTACATACCTGCACGTCTTTGGAGTGTGGGAGGAAACCGAAGATCTCGGAGAAAACCCGCGCAAGTCACGGGGAGAACGTACAAACTCCGTACAGACGGCGCCCGTAGTCGGGATCGAACCGGGGTCTCCGGCGCTGCATTCGCTGTAAGGCAGCAACTCTACCGCTGAACCACTGTGCCACTCTAGCTGATTGTCTATCTGATCAGTTTGGTTAGCAAGCAAAACAAAGCTTTTCGCTGTACCTCGGTACACATGACAAGAATAAACCTCTACCTGCCATATTGAACATATTTATCAGTCTCAGTCATCTTTTCCTCTACTACAAACTCAAGAGGATCCCTGAAAAAAATGATATTGATTGAATAACCAAAGTCTAATTTGATTTGTAAACGAATGAATGACCCAATATCAATGATTCCGTTAATAGACACAAATTATTATAGAACCTCAGGCACCGATAAAAGCTATAAATAAGCAACATTTCCACCTATTTTAAAAGAGGAGTTGTTATGGGCTTGCTGCTGTTTAATTGTATTTCAACAGGGTCAGGTTTGAGTGCAAATCCTGATACTTGCACCTTCAGAAAGTGACTGAAAATTAATCATGTGAGTGGGTAATAATGTAAAGAGTATTTCATGTGAGTAGCCTTGGAAGGCATTTGAATTGTCACGGTAGCACATTTTTTTTACATTGTCTAAGGATAGCGGAGTCAGGGGGTATGGGGAGAAGGCAGGAACGGGGTGCTGATTGAGAATGATCAGCCACGATCACATTGAATGGCGGTGCTGGCTCGAAGGGCCGAATGACCTCCTCCTGCACCTATTGTCTATTGTCTATTGTCTATTGTCTATTGACTATTGTCTATTGTCTATTGTCTATTGTCTATTGACTATTGTCTATTGTCTATTGTCTATTGTCTATTGACTATTGTCTATTGACTATTGTCTATTGTCTATTGTCTATTGACTATTGTCCATTGTCTATTGTCTATTGACTATTGTCTATTGTCTATTGTCTATTGTCTATTGTCTATTGACTATTGTCCATTGTCTATTGTCTATTGTCTATTATCTATTGACTATTGTCTATTGTCTATTGTCTATTGACTATTGTCTATTGTCTATTGACTATTGTCTATTGTCTATTGTCTATTGTCTATTGCCTAGGCTCTGAGGACATCGAGACTTACGCCACGATCCCAGAAAAGTGCAGCATCTCGGCCGTCAGGTACGACAGGTAGCTGTAGAGAAACACGAAGAGAGGTTCGATCACACGGATGTTCTCCGTGAAGCGAGTGGTGAGGGCCGCGATGATTCCGTAAATGACGCCCACGAGGAGGCCTCCGAGACCGACGAGCACGAACTTAATAAACCCAACCATTACGTCGGACAATCCGACCGAAGGCATGGTGCAGAAAGTCTTAAACAATTTGTACAAAACCTGCAAGGAAGATAAAGAGAAGGAACATTAATATTATTTTCCATCAACTACCTTGTAGAGTTGCTGCCTCACAGCGCCAGAGACCCAGGTTCGATCCTGACCACGGGCGCTGTCTGTACGGAGTTTGTACATTCTCCCCGTGAGTTTTCTGCGTGGGTTTTCTCCGGGTGCTCCAGTTTCCTCCCACACTCCAAAGACGTATGGATTTGTAGGTTAATTGGCTTTGTATAAAAATGTAAAATTGTCCCTAGTGTGTGTAGGATTGTGTTAATGTGCGGGGATCGCTGGTCGGCGCAGACTCGGTGGGCCGAAGGGCCTGTTTCCACGCTGTATCTCTAAACTAAACTAAACCCTAGATAGGTTTGGACTTTGGACTTCTGATTTTAGACATGCAGCGCAGAAACAGGCCCTTCGGCCCAGCAGGTCCATGCCGACCAGCGATCACCTCTTGCACTAACAATGTCCTACAGACCAGGGACAATTTTACCAATTGTACTGAAGCCAATTAACCTACAAACCTGCACATCTTTGGAGCGTGGGAGGAAACCGGAGCACCCGGAGGAAACCTACGCAGGTCACGGGGAGAACGTACAAACTCTGTACAGACAGCACTTGTAGTCAGGATCAAACCCAGGTCTTTGGCGCTGTGAGGCAGCAACTCTACCACTGCGCCACCGTGCCACCATATGTTTCCACTGTGTTCTGCTTCCGTTTCAGATCTCCAGCATCTGCTGTTTTTCTTTTGCCTGCACATTGAGCTGCCATCTGGTAATCCTTCTCAGCTCAAGTGACTAAGGATTGGGAACATAGTATAAGAAAATAACTGCAGATGCTGGTACAAATCGAAGGTATTTATTTCACAAAATGCTGGAGTAACTCAGCAGGTCAGGCAGCATCTCGGGAGGGAAGGAATGGGTGACGTTTCGGGACCCCACCACTGGCCACATCTTCCCATCCCCTCCCCTCTCTGCGTTCCGCAGAGACCGTTCCCTCCGTAACTCCCTGGTCCACTCGTCCCTTCCTACCCAAACCACCCCAACCCCGGGCACTTTCCCCTGCAACCGCACGAGATGCAACACCTGTCCCTTTACCTCCCCCCTCAACTCCATCCAAGGACCAAAACAATCTTTCCAGGTGAGACAGAGGTTCACCTGCACCTCCTCCAACCTCATCTATTGTATCCGCTGCTCTGGATGTCAACTTCTTTACATCGGCGAAACCAAACACAGGCTCAGCGATCGTTTCGCTCAACACCTTCGCTCAGTCCGCCTTAACCAACCTGATCTCCCGGTGGCTCAGCACTTCAACTCCCCCTCCCACTCCCAGTCTGACCTTTCTGTCATGGGCCTCCTCCAGTGCCATAGTGAGGCCCGCCGGAAATTGGAGGAACAGCACCTCATATTTCACCTGGGCAGCTTGCAGCCCAGTGGTATGAACATCGACTTCTCCAACTTTAGATAGTTCCTCTATCCCTCTCTTCCCCTCCTCCTTCCCAGTTCTCCCTCTATCTTCCTGTCTCCACCTATATCCTTCCTTTGTCCCGCCCCCCCTGACATCAGTCTGAAGAAGGGTCTCGACCCGAAACGTCGCCCATTCCTTCTCTCCTGAGATGCTGCCTGACCTGCTGAGTTACTCCAGCATTTTGTGAAATAAAAGAATTGGGAACAGCTGATTCGGACCGTGCCATATAATTCACAGCAGGCCCACGCCACCTGCTCCTGGTGTGGAAGAGATTCACTGTTTACATTAGAGCTACTCAAATATTACACGTGCTCAATGAAATAATAGTACATCAATCCCCCTCCGCAACCTCCAGGGGGCAGCACAGTAGCACCGCGGTCGAGTTTAGTTTCATTTTGTTTAGCAGTACAGCGCAAACAGGCCCTTCGGCCCACCGGGTCCGCGCCAACCAGCGGTCCCCGCACACTAACACTATGACACACACACGCTGGCGGCCATTTAAACAGGAGCGGAGAGGCAGCAGCTCCTCCCTCGCGCCACCCTGCCACCTGAGCTGCTGCCTCACAGCGCCAGAGACCCAGGTTCGATCCCATCTGCGGGTGCTGTCTGTACAGAGTTTGTACGTTCTCCTTGTGACCGCGTGGGTTTTCTCCGGGTGCTCCGGTTTCCTCCCACACTCCAAAGTCGTGCAGGTTCACCGGGTGGCGCCGTAAGATGGCGGCCTCGCCAATGGTACGTCTCGCCCTTTTCTCCTTTTGTTGTTGTTAAGTCTGTCGTTAAACGTAGGTTTTACTGCATCTTTAGTTTTTGTATTATGTGGGGGGTGGGGGAAGCTTTTTCTAATTTCTTTCCCCCGACGGAGATGCGACTTTTCCCCGTAGCGTGTCTCCGCCCGCACTGCGGCCTGACGTCGTGGAGCTGATCTCTTTGTCAGGGGTCAACCGCGGGAGCCTGCAGGAGGACAACACACATCGTGGAGCTGGTGGTCCCTGGTTAGGGAACGACTTCGGGAGCTCAAACTGCAGGAGCTACCACCGCCCCAATCACGGGGGCTTCGACCACCGGCTGCAGGAGTTTCGATCGCCCCGACTGCGGATGGTTCGATTCCCCCGACCGCGGGGAAAAAAGGAGGGAAGAAGATTAGACTTTACTGCCTCACATCACAGTGGATGTTTATGTTAACTTTTATGTAGTTGCGTGTCTTGTTGCTATTTTTGGTATGGCTGTCCGGAAAATCAAATTCCTCGTATGATTTGACATGCTTGGCTAATAAATTAATTACAATTACAAATTCAGTAGGACTTACAAATTATTCCTCATGTGTAGGATGGTGCTGGTTGGCATGGATCGCTGGTTGGCATGGACTCGATGGGCCGAAGGGCCTGTTTCCCTGCTGTATCCCCATCTCCATCTCTGTCTCACAGACAGAAAATGCTTGACATTTTACCTTCTGGTTTAATTGTTATGAAAAATGAGTCATTTGGCAAGGAAGACATTTTAATTTCAAAGTGAAGTTAATTGTGCCTTTAATGAGAGTTAGAAAAATAGAAACATAGAAAATAGGTGCAGGAGTAGGCCATTCGGCCCTTCGAGCCTGCACCGCCATTCAATATGATCATGGCTGATCATCCAGCTCAGTAGCCTGTACCTGCCTTCTCTCCATACCCCCTGATCCCTTTAACAAAAAGGGCCACATCTAACTCAATCTTAAATATAGCCAATGAACTGGCCTCAACTACCTTCTGTGGCAGAGAATTCCACAGACTCATCACTCTCTGTGTGAAGAAATGTTTTCTCATCTCGGTCCTAAAAGACTTCCCCCTTATCCTTAAGCTGTGACCCCTGGTTCTGGACTCCCCCAACATCGGGAACAATCTTCCCGCATCTAGCCTCTCCAACCCCTTAAGAATTTTATATGTTTCTATAAGATCCCCCCTCAGTCTTCTAAATTCCAGCGAGTACAAGCCCAGCCTATCTAGTCTTTCCTCATATGTAAGTCCCGCCATCCCAGGGATCAATCTGGTGAACCTTCTCTGTACTCCCTCTAAGGCAAGAACGTCTTTCCTCAGGTTAGGAGACCAAAACTGCACACAATACTCCAGGTGCGGTCTCACCAAGGCCCTGTACAACTGCAGCAGAACCTCCCTGCTCCTAAACTCAAATCCTCTTGCTATGAATGCCAACATACCATTCGCTTTCTTCACTGCCTGCTGCACCTGCATGCTTGCTTTCAATGACTGGTGCACCATGACACCCAGGTCACGTTGCATCTCCCCTTCTCCCAATCGGTCACCATTCAGGTAATACTCTGCTTTCCTGTTCTTGCCGCCCAAGTGGATAACCTCACATTTATCCACATTATATTGCATCTGCCATGCATTTGCCCACTCGCCTAATCTATCCAAGTCACTCTGCATCCTCGTAGCATCCTCCTCGCAGCTAACACTGCCACCCAGCTTCGTGTCATCCGCAAACTTAGAGATGTTGCATTCAATTCTCTCGTCCAAATCATTAATATACACTGTAAATAACAGGGGTCCCAGCACTGAGCCTTGCGATACCCCACTAGTCACTGCCTGCCATTCCGAAAAGGACCCGTTTATTCCTACTCTGAGAGCTTGGAGAATTCTTCCTTGTGCTAACTGCACGATGTGGGGGAGGGGGGTTGAGTAATTGCATTCAGGGTGATGGGCAGACACTATAGTGTAAAGCCATCCCTTTTCTCAGCCATATTATTAAACGGCTGGAGATGTAGAAGCAAGGAACTGCAGATGCAATAAAACAAAACACAAAGTACTGGAGGTCAGGCAGCATCTCTGGAGAACAGGTCGAATGTTATGTAGGTTAATTGACTGGTAAAAATCGTAGGTTGTCCCTACTGCGTAGGATGGTGCTAGTGTATGGGGACCGCTGGTTGGCAAGGACGCGATGGGCCGAAAGGCCTGTTTCCATGCTGTCTCTCTAAACTACACTAAATAGATACACCGATCAGCCAAAACATTATGACCACCTGCCTCATATGCTGTTGATCCTCCGTGTGCAGCCCCATACGCAGCAGGGTGCGATGCACTGTGTATTGCGACACATTCCTCCCGTGACCACCATTAAAATTCTCTGTGACTTGTGCCACAGTTCGGACCAGACGGGATAGCCTTCGTTGCCCTCGCGCATCGATGAGCCTTGGGCACCCAACACCCTGTCTGTCGCCGGTTTGTGGTTTGTCCCTCCTCGGACCACTGTCGGTCGGTACTCACCACTGCTGACCGGGAGCACCCCACAAGCCTTGCCGTTTCAGAGATGCTCTGACCCAGTCGTCTGGCCTGAACAATTCGGCCCTTGTCAATGTCGCTCAGGTCTTTACTCCTGCCCATTTCTCCTGCATCCAACGCGTCAACTTCAAGAACTGACTGTTGACTTGCTGCCTAATATATCCCACCCCTTGACAGGTGCCATTGTAACAAGATAATCAATGTTATTCACTTTACCTGTCAGTGGTCATATTGTTTTGGCTGATCAGTGTATACTCCTATAATCAAGGACCAGTCTCACCCCGGCCACTCCCACTTCTCCCCTCTCCCATCGGGCAAGAGGTACAGAAGTGGGAAAACGCACACCTCCAAATTCAGGGGCAGTTTCTTCCCAGCTGCCTTGTTTATTTTAGTTCATAGACACAGTGTGGAACAGGCCCTTCAGCCCATCGAGTCTGCGCCGACCAACTATTACCCGTGTGTTAGTTCTCTCCTACACACTTGGGACAGTTTACTGAAGCCGATAATCCTACAAACCTGCACATCTTTGGAGAGTGGGAAGAAACCCACGCAGGTCATGGGGAGAATGTACAAACTCCGTGCAGACAGCATCGGTAGTCAGGAACAAACCCGGGTCTCTGGTGCTGTAAGGCAGCAACTCTACCGCTGCACCGCCTCTGAGCCATTGCTTTCTTCCTGGCATTAGTCTTGTTCAGTTCAGTTCAGATGCACAGCACGGAAACAGGCCCTTCGGCCCACCGGGTCCGTGCCGCCCAGCGATCCCCGCACACTAACACTATCCTAGGGACAATTTTTTTTACATTTGCCCAGCCAATTAACCTACAAATCTGCACGTCTTTGGAGTGTGGGAGGAAACCGAAGATCTCGGAGAAAACCCACGCAGGTCACGGGGAGAACGTACAAACTCCGTACAGACGGCGCCCGTAGTCAGGATCGAACCTGAGTCTCCGGCGCTGCATTCGCTGTAAGGCAGCAACTCTACCGCTGCGCCACCGTGCGCTCTTGCATTAGGACACTACATTTGCTTTTTGGGGAAAAATAATTGGGGAGGAAATCAGGTTATCATTTTCGAATTAGCCTCAACGAGCATCTTGGAACACAAGGACACTAGTTCATAAATGATAGGAGCAGAATTAGGCCATTCAGCCCATCAAGTCTACTCCACCATTCAATCATGGCTGATCCATCACTCCCTCCCAACCCTATTCCCCTGCCTTCTCTCCATAACACCTGACACCCGTACCAATCAAGAATCCATCTATCTCTGCCTTAAACAATATTCACTGACTTGGCCTCCACAGCCTTCTGAGGCAAAGAATTCCACAGATTCACCAACCTCAGCTTAAAGTTGTCTCTCCTCATCTCCTTCCTAAAAGAACATCCTTTAATTCTGAGGCTATGAGCTCTGACAATAGACAATAGGTGCAGGAGGAGGCCATTCGGCCCTTCGAGCCAGCACCGCCATTCAATGTGATCATGGCTGATCATTCTCAATCAGTACCCCGTTCCTGCCTTCTCCCCATACCCCCTGACTCCGCTATCCTTAAGGGCTCTATCTAGTTCTCTCTTGAATGCATTTAGAGACTTGGCCTCCACTGCCTTCTGAGGCAGAGAATTCCATAGATTCACAACTCTCTGGCTGAAAAGGTTTTTCCTCATCTCCATTCTAAATGGCCTACCCCTTATTCTTAAACTGTGGCCCCTGGTTCTGGACTCCCCCAACATTGGGAACATGTTTCCTGCCTCTAACGTGTCCAACCCCTTAATAATCTCTGGTCCTAGACTCTCCCACTAGTGGACACATCCTCCCCACATCCACTCTAGTCAGGCCCTTCACAATTCGGCATGTTTCAATGAGATCCCCCCTCAATCTTCTAAACACCAGCGTTGTGTGAAGCTGCAGAACTTCCAGCCGTGGGAAGACTAAACTGCCAGGGAGATTATCTCTTGTTTGTAGGGAGCGTGGGTTAATCGCAGTGCAGAGTGCTGCTCACTGATTCTATTCAGATGCCAAGGTTTTGCGCAAGGTTTTGCTTTGATCACAAGCAATGTAAATCTATCCAGGAATGACGGCAACTCAAATGGCAACGTCTCTGCATCAAAACATTTCTGCGGGCTGGTTCAACATCTTTCATAGTCTCTCGGTTGTCAAAACTGCACCATTTCCATTCTGAAATGCTGTTTAGTTTACTTTACAGGTACAGCAGGCCTTACTTTACAGGAAACAGGCCCTTCGGCCCACCGAGTCCGCGCCGACCAGCGATCCCCGCACACTAACACTATCCTGCACACACTAGGCACAGGTTACACTTACACCGTCAATTAACCCACAAACCTGTACGCTTTTGGAGTGTGGGTCTGCTAACAGGATCATAACGATCAGGTGAAAATGTACTCTGAAGAGGCAGCCTTTCCCAGAATATGGGATTAAACGGAACACTCTTTAGACTTTCGAGGTGCAGCGCGGAAACAAGTTCTCCGACAACGATGAGAAGGCCTACCGGGAGGAGGTGGCTGATCTGGCACTCTGGTGTCAGGACAATAGCCTCCTCTTGAATGTCACTAAAACGAAGGAGCTGATTGTGGACTTTAGAAGGGCTTAACATCCAAGGACGTACACGCCAAATAAATGGGTCTACTGTGGATAGGGTGAGCAGTTTTAAATACCTGGGAGTCCACATCACAGAGGATCTGACATGGACAACACACATTGCCGCACTGGTGGGTAAGGCAAGGCAGCGCCTTTACCACCTCAGACAGCTGAGGAAATTCAGAGTGTCTCTGAGGACCCTTCAGTGCTTCTACTCTGGGGCTGTAGAAAGCATCTTGTCCGGCAACATCACAGTCTGGTTTGGGAACAGCTCTGCCCAGGACAGGATGGCCCTGCGGAGAGTAGTGCGTTCGGCTGAACGCACCATGGGAACTACACTCGCCCCCCTGCAGGACCTATACATCAGGAGGTGCAGATCCAGAGCCAGCAACATTATGGGGGACCCCCACCACCCCAGCAACGGACTGTTCCAGCTGCTACGGTCAGGCAAACGCCTCCGCTGTCACGCTGTGAAAACAGAGAGGATGAGACGGAGTTTCTTCCCACAGGCCATCAGGACTGTTAACTCTTATAACTCCAGGGACTAAATCTTGTCTTCTCTGTGTTAACTTTTATTTATATGCTGTAACTGTAATTCTTTTTTGTGCACAATCCGCAGGCATTGCCACTTTCATTTCACTGCACATCGTGTATGTGCACGTGACAAATAAACTTAACTTGAGTTGACTTGACTTGACCTTCGGCCCACCGAGTCCGCGCCGACCAGCGATCCCCGCACACTAACACTATCCCCCACGCACTCGGGCCAATTTACATTTTTACCAAAGCCAATTAGCCGACAACCCTGCATGTCTTTGGAGTGTGGGAGGAAACCGGAGCCCCCGGAGAAAACCCACGCAAGTCACGTGGAGAACGTACAAACTCCGTACAGACAGCACCCGCAGTCAGGACCTCCGGCGCTGTGAGGCAGCAACTCTACCGAGTTGCCCATTGCCAAACCTAATGACTGATTTAATGAGAGGACACTAGGAACTGCAATTGCAGGTTTACAATGGAAAAGTGCTGGAGTAATTTAGACGGTCAGGTAGCATCGCTGGTGAATATGGATAGGTGACGTTTCGGGTCAGGACTCTTCTTCACATTTAATCATCTTGAGGATCCCAAAATATCTCCTAACCCTCAAAATAGAAACTAATTCCAGCTTATTACTAATTAAATGTCAGTTCTATTATCCCAGAAAACTCTTACAATTAGGTTAGCAAGTACTATCACGATGTTTAAGAAACATTCGGACAGGTACATGGGTAGAACAGGTCTAGAGGGATATGGTTCAAAGGGAGGCAAGTGGGGCTGGTGTAGATGGGACATTTTTGTCGGTACTGTGTATAGATACATGATAAGGGAATAATGTTTAGTGCAAGGTAAAGCCAGTAAAGTCCAATCAAGGATAGTCCGAGGGTCACCAATGAGGTAGATAGTAGTTCAGCACTGCTCTCTGGTTGTGGTGGGATGGTTCAGTTGCCTAATAACAGCTGGGAACAAACCGTCCCTGAATGAAACGTGTGTACGTTTTCACACTTCTGTACCTCATGCCTGATGGTAGAGGGGAGAAGAGGGAGTGGCCGGGGTGAGACTGGTCCTTGATTATGCTGCTGGCCTTGCCGAGGCAGCGTGAGGTATAGATGGAGCCAATGGAAGGGAGGTTGGTTTGTGTGATGGTCTGGGCTGCGTCCACAAGTCTCTGCAATTTCTTGTGGCCTTGGATGGAGTTGTTCCCAAACCAAGCTGTGATGCATCCTGATAAAATGCATTCTACGGTTCATCTGTAGAAGTTGGTGAGAGTTGCAGGGGACGTGCCAAACTTCCTAAGCCTTCTAAGGAAGTAGAGGCGTTGGTGAGCTTTCTAGGTCATTGCTTCAGTACGGGTGGCCCAGGAGAAGTTGTTGGTGATACTGACTCCCACGAATCTCTACATCGGCGCCATCAATGCAAACTGGGGTATGTGTCCCGCTCCGCTTCCTGAAGTCGATCTCCATCTCCGGCTTCCTCCCACACTCCAAAGATGTACAGGTGTGGAGGTTAATTGGCTTGGCGCAAATGTGAATAGGCCCCAGTATTTGTAGGGCAGTGTCAGTGTGCGGGGATCGCCGGTCGGTGAGGACTGTGGGCCGAAGGGCCTGTTTCCGCGCTGTATCTCTAAACTAAACAGCAAGTGCTGGCACACCTCAGCCAGCACGCACCAGAAAAACACAAAGCAAAAAGGAAAAAATAACACATTTTAAAAATCACAGTACCGAGCGCCACAGTAGGTCCTTCTTCCCTGTGGCTATCAAACTGTACAACTCCTGTCATGGGGTAGACTGAATCCCCCACAAACCTTTCCACTCATCATTTTAATTTCATCTTTCATGTATCTAGTGTTTTATGACTGTTGGCAGACCAATTTCCCACCTGGGATAAATAAAGTTCTATCATATTGTATCGTATCGTATCATATCTGCTGCAGTTGTACAGAGCATTGGTGAGACCACACCTGGAGTATTGCGTACAGTTTTGGTCTCCTAATCTGAGGAAAGACATTCTTGCCATAGAGGGAGTACAGAGAAGGTTCACCAGATTGATTCCTGGGATGGCAGGACTTTCATACGAAGAAAGACTGGATAGACTCGGCTTGTACTCGCTGGAATTTAGAAGATTGAGGGGGGATCTTATAGAAACGTACAAAATTCTTAAGGGTTTGGACAGGCTAGATTGCAGGAAGATTGTTCCCGATGTTGGGGAAGTCCAGAACAAGGGGTCACAGTTTAAGGATAAGGGAAAAGTCTTTTAGGACCGAGATGAGAAAACATTTCTTCACACAGAGTGGTGAGTCTGTGGAATTCTCTGCCACAGAAGGTAGTTGAGGCCAGTTCATTGGCTATATTTGAGGGAGTTAGATGTGGCCCTTGTGGCTAAAGGGATCAGGGGGTATGGAGAGAAGGCAGGTACAGGATACTGAGTTGGATGATCAGCCATGATCATATTGAATGGCGGTGCAGGCTCGAAGGGCCGAATGGCCTACTCCTGCACCTATTTTCTATGTTTCTATGTTTCTATGTATATCATTTTTAGATTTAGAGACACAGCGCAGAAACAGGCCCTTCGGCCCACCGGGTCCGCGCCGCCCAGCGATCCCCGCACATTAACACTATCCTACACACACTAGGGATAATTTTTACATTTGCCCAGCCAATTAACCTACAAACCTGTACGTCTTTGGAGTGTGGGAGGAAACCGAAGATCTCGGAGAAAACCCACGCAGGTCACGGGGAGAACGTACAAACCGTACAGACGGCGCGCAGTAGTCAGGATCGAACCTAGGTCGACGGCGCTGCATTCACTGTAAGGCAGCAACTCTACCGCTGCGCCACCGTGACCGCCCTTCGGCCATGTCGCGCATATCGAATATCATATCGTATATCATATTGCATCGTGTCGTATCATATTGTTTCGTATCATATCATATCATATTGTATCATATCATATTCTATTGTATCTTATCATTATCGTATCGTATTATACCATATCGTATCGGATTATATATCGTATTGTATGGTATCGTGTGGCGCAGCGGTAGAGTTGCCGCCTTACAGCGAATGCAGCGCCGGAGACTCAGGTTCGATCCTGACTACGGGCGCCGTCTGTACGGGGTTTGTACGTTCTCCCCGTGACCTGCGTGGGTTTTCTCCGAGATCTTCGGTTTCCTCCCACACTCCAAAGACGTTTAGGTATGTAGGTTAATTGACTGGGTAAATGTAAAAATTGTCCCTAAGTGTGTGTAGGATAGTGTTAGTGTGCGGGGATCGCTGGGCGGCGCGGACTCGGTGGGCCGAAGGGCCTGTTTCCGCGCTGTATCTCCAAATTAAAAAAAGTCAATTCAAAGCAATGACCTACCACGGTGATGGCATCGTTGAGCAGTGATTCTCCAAAGACCAGGATGTGCAGCTGCTCGTTGACATGGATCTCCTCGAAGACGGAGAGCACAGCCACGGGGTCGACGGCCGCGATCAAACTGCCGAACAACAGGTTGTGCAGCAGCGAGATGTCCTTCAGGCCAAACGCCTCGATCTGGCAGATGCCGTACAGGGACAAGCCGATGCCAAAGACGTTCCACAAGGTCCCTACCACCGCGTACCACAGGATGGTCCCGATGTTCTCAAAGAAGGGCCGGCTGGGCATGAAGTAGCCCGCGTCCAACACGATGGGGGGCAGCAGGTAGAGGAAGAAGACGTCCGTGCTCATGACGGGGGGCGACCTCTCGTTCACCCCGTAGATGATGCCGCCCATGACCAGCCCCACCATGATCAACAGACAGCTCTCGGGCACGATGGAGGGAAGCTTGATGTAGAGGTGAAAACCTGCGCGGGGTTAGAAAACAGCAGACACAAGGTTAGATATCAGGAGTATCGAGGCTTCCGCACGGTGGCGCAGCGGTAGAGTTGCTGCCTTACATTGAATGCAGCGCCGGAGACCCGGGTTCCATAGGGGATAGACTTTTTGCAGGGGACCGGGTGGGAAGAAGTGTAGTCCAGATAGCTGTGTGAGTCGGTGGGCTTGTAGTAAATGTCCGTCACTAGTCTGTCCCCTGTGACGGAGTTTGTACGTTCTCCCCGTGACCTCGTGGGTTTTCTCCGAGACCTTCGGTTTCCTCCCACACTCCAAAGAGAGTGGTGAATCTGTGGAATTCTCTGCCACAGAAGGTAGTTGAGGCCAGTTCATTGGCTATATTTAAGAGGGAGTTAGATGTGGCCCTTGTGGCTAAAGGGATCAGGGGGTATGGAGAGAAGGCAGGTACGGGATACTGAGTTGGATGATCAGCCATGATCATATTGAATGGCGGTGCCGGCTCGAAGGGCCGAATGGCCTACTCCTGCACCTATTTTCTATGTTTCTATGTTACTAAGACGTGCAGGTTTGTAGGTTAATTGGTTTGGTAAATGTAAAAAATCAATTCCCTAGTGGGTGTAGTATGGTGTTAATGTGCGGGGATCGCTGGTCGGCGCGGACTTGGTGGGCCGAAAGGGCCTGTTTCTGTGCTGTATCTCTAAACTAAACTAAACATGGCAAAGTCATGCAGCCGACAGCAGGTGGGTGACACATAGAAACATAGAAAATAGGTGCAGGAGTAGGCCATTCGGCCCTTCGAGCCTGCACCGCCATTTAATATGATCATGGCTGATCATCCAACTCAGACACGGTGGCACAGCTGGTAGAACCACTGCCCCACAGCACCGGGCACCCCGGCTCACAGGTTTGTACGTACTAGGGGCAGAATATGGCCATTCGGCCCATCTAGTCTACTCTGCCATTCAGTCATGGCTGATCTATCTCACCCTCCCAAACCCATTCTCCCACCTTCTTTTATTTATTTTCGTACGGCTGTAAGCCAATTTGCATATCACTGTACATTAATTGTAAGAAAATAACTGCAGATGCTGGTACAAATCGAAGGTATTTATTCACAAAATGCTGGAGTAACTCAGCAGGTCAGGCAGCATCTCAGGAGAGAAGGAATGGGTGACGTTTCGGGTCGAGACTCTTCTTCAGACTGTATATTAATTGGTACACGAGACAATCAAAGACCTTTGAAACCTTCTCCCCATAATCCCTGACACTATATCTGTATATATAGACACAAAAAGCTGGAGTTACTCAGCAGGACTGGCAGCATCTCTGGAGAGATAAAGGATGAGATCTGGACCCTTCTTGGTTCAGCAAAGATTGTTACTGAAGACCTATGATTTCTGACCTCAATTTGGCAACGATTTTGAGAATGTCATTATTTAGTCGCACTAGACGTTGGTGAGGCCACACTTAAAATGGTGCGTTCTGTTTTGGACACCACTCTACAGGGAACATGCCATTTTTAGACTGGAAGGAGAGCAGAGAAGATTTGCAAAGGCATCCGCTGCTCTAGATGTCAACTTCTTTACATCGGCGAAACCAAACGCAGGCTCGGCGATCGCTTCACTCAACACCTTCGCTCAGTCCGCCTTAACCAACCTGATCTCCCGGTGGCTGAGCACTTCAACTCCCCCTCCCACTCCCAGTCTGACCTTTCTGTCATGGGCCTCCTCCAGTGCCATAGTGAGGCCCACCGGAAATTGGAGGAACAGCACCTCATATTTCGCCTGGGCAGCTTGCAGCCCAGTGGTATGAACATCGACTTCTCCAACTTTAGATAGTTCCTCTGTCCCTCTCTTCCCCTCCCCCTTCCCAGTTCTCCCTGTCTCCACCTATATCCTTCCCTTGTCCCGCCCCCCTGACATCAGTCTGAAGAAGGGTCTTGACCCGAAACGTCGCCCATTCCTTCTCTCCTGAGATGCTGCCTGACCCGCTGAGTTACTCCAGCATTTTGTGAAATAAATACCTTCGATTTGTACCAGCGTCTGCAGTTAATGTCTTACCCTGCAAAGGTTTCAAGGTCATTTTATTGTCACATGTACCAATTAAGGTACAGTGAAATTCGACTTACGGGGATGTTGCCAGGACTCGATGGCCTGAGCTACAGGGAGAGGTTGGGCAGAAGAGAACTTTATTCTCTGGAGCACAGAGGGGTTCTAAGGGGCGATCTTATAGTACTGCATAAAATCATGAGGGGAGAGATTGGATGAATGCATCGTCTCTTGCCCGGAGAAGGGGAGTCAAGAACTGGATGGCATAGGTTTAAGGTGAGAGGGGCAAGATTTAATAGGAACCTGAAGGGCAACTCTTTCACACAGAGGGAGATTTAGAGATACAGTGCGGAAACAGGCCCTTCGGCCCACCGAGTCCGCGCCGCCCAGCGATCCCCGCACACTAACACTATCCTACACACACTGGAGACAATTTTACATTTACACCAAGCCAATTAACCTACATACCTGAACGTTTTTGGGGTGTGGGGGGAAACCGAAGATCTTGGAGAAACCCCCACGCAGGTCACGGGGAGAACGTACAAACTCCATACAGACAGCGCCCGTAGTCAGGATCGAACCTGGGTCTCTGGCGCTGTGAGGCAGCAACTCTACCGCTGCGCCACCGTGCTGGTACTATAACAACATTAAAAGACACTTGGACAGGTGTCTGGTGTGTACCAGTGCGAGTGACACCTAGGGTTGCCAACTGTCCCGTATTAGCCGGGACATCCCGTATTTTGGGCTAAATTGGTTTGTCCCCGTACGGGACCGCCCTTGTCCCGTATTAGGCCCGGGGGGCACTGTAGGCCCAGACGCTGTAGGCCCGGACATTGTTGGCCCGGACACTGTAGGCCCAGACACTGTAGGCCCGGACGCTGTAGGCCAGGACACTGTAGGCCCAGACACTGTAGGCCCGGACGCTGTAGGCCAGGACACTGTAGGCCCGGACGCTGTAGGCCAGGACACTGTAGGCCCGGACGCTGTAGGCCCGGACGCTGTAGGCCCGGACGCTGTAGGCCCGGACGCTGTAGGCCCGGACGCTGTAGGCCCGGACGCTGTAGGCCCGGACGCTGTACGCCCGGACACTGTAGGCCCAGGCACCGCCTAACGGAGGTTACGTAGCAACCCACCTCCCAGCCGGTGCGGCCGCCATTGGTGGAGCGGGAGCACGTGGCCGCTGGCTGGGTGAGGTCACGTGGGGCACGAGGGCGGTGTCGTCACCTTGTCCCTTACTCGGGAGTGGGATAGTTGGCAACCCCTAGTGACACCAGAAATGACAGATAACGTTTCATTAATTGCCACATTCCTGGATAATTAACATTTGTGCGAATGCTTCTGAAAAACATTGCTTTTAAAATCGCTGGCATTTAATTATATGGCACTGTGCAATCGAAGAGCCTTATCGACCTTATCATATAACGTAATAACAGGGAACTACAGATGCAGGTTTCTGCCAAAGATAGGCACAAAATGCTGGGGTGACTCCGCAGGTCAGGCAGCATCTCTGGAGAGAAGGAATGGGTGACGTTTTAGGTCAGGACCCATCTTCAGACTGATTATGGTTTAGAGATACAGTGTGGAAACAGGTCCCTTCAGCCCGCCAGGTCCGTGCCAACCAGCCATCACCCATGTGTTGATTTTATCTTCCACACTAGGGACAACTGAGGGAAACCAATTAACCTATAAACCTGCGTGTCTTTGCAATGTGAGTGAACACTGGCGATCCCAGAGTTAAAAGCACCAGAAATGATCTACTTGTAATGCGAAGGGGAGCCTGGTTGCAGCCGACAGCCTTACAAACATAATTCAGTGCAAGTGACCTCATCTTGATTCCATGCTGCAACGACACCCAAAATACAAAAGACATCTTTCAACATTCAAACTCCATTCATTCTTGCTGGAATTGGGAGAGAACGCAGACCATGACAGCACAGGAACAGGCCCTTCAGCCCCCTCTTCCACGAAGAAGAAAGCAAGGACGGACGGCGCAGTGGCGCGGTGGTAGAGTCGCTGCCTCACAGCGCCAGAGGCCCGGGTTCCATCCTGACTATGGGTGCTGTCTGTACAGAGTTTGTACGTTCTGTAGGCCCGGACACTGTAGGCCCGGGTTCCATCCTGACTACGGGTGCTGTCTGTACAGAGTTTGTGCGTTCTGTAGGCCCGGACATTGTAGGCCCGGGTTCCATCCTGACTACGAGTGCTGTCTGTACAGAGTTTGTACGTTCTGTAGGCCCGGATACTGTAGGCCCGGGTTCCATCCTGACTACGGGTGCTGTCTGTACAGAGTTTGTACGTTGTGTAGGCCCGGACACTGTAGGCCGGGGGCCGCAGCAGTCCCGGACAGTGTAGGCCCGGGCTCCGCCTAACGGAGGTTGGGTAGCGGCCCGCCTCCCGGCCCGGGCGGCCGCCATTGGTGGAGCGGGAGCACGTAGCCGCTGGCTGGGTGAGGTCACGTGGGGCGTGGGGCGGTGACGTCACCCTTTGTCCCTTATTTGGGAGTGGGGAAGTTGGCAACCCTACTAAAGGGCCTCTTCCTGTACGATAATGTTCCATGCTCTAACAATGAGGCGTAGATAGGATAGACAGTCAGAACCTTTTGCCCAAGGTGGAAATGTCAAAGACTAGATGGCATGGCATAAGCGTGAGAGGGTCAACGTTTAAAGAGGGTGTGTGGGGCCAGGTTTTATTTTACGCAGAGGCTGGTGGGTGCCCGGAACACGCTGCCAGGGGTGATGGTGGACGCAGATATGATGTTGCTGTTCAAGCAGACAAGAGATTGTCTTTGCATCATGGTCAGCACAGACATTGTGGGCCGAAGGGCCTGTTCCTGTGCTGCACCCCTCTGGGTTCTGATGCTGTAAATAGACCTTAGAGATACAGCACGGAAACAGGCCCTTCGGCCCACTGAGTCCGCGCCCACCAGCGATCACCCCGTACACCAACACTATCCCTGGGACAATTTTATCGAGGTCAATTAACCTACAAACCCGCACATCCTTGGAGTGTGGGAGGAAACCGGAGCACCCAGACATCCCACGCAGTCGCGGGGAGAACGTACAAACTCCGTACAGACAGCGCCCGTGGTCAGGATGGAACCCGGGTCTCCGGCGCCGTGAGGCAGCAACTCTACCGCTGCGCCACCGTGCCGACCCCTCACGCCCCTCTCTAAATAGGTAGAGAGGCATTTCATGACCGACCAAAAAAAAAAATACTCAGTGCTCCTTGTCTCTTGCAGTTTGGCGGCCAGAACGACTACTTTTATCGGAAGCAAATATTCAAGGTATTAATTTGCACAGAAGAGGTATGGGAAACATTGTCAAATAAACCGTCAGAAATTGGATCGCTCAAACATCGGCTATTCGTTCCGACATCGGAAAAGAGGATTGGAAAATGATTAGTCTAGGGTGAGGAGAAAAATCCCGGCTTCAGGGCAATGCTTGATAACTATTTCATTAGTTGGAGTGCAGCAATAATAACATCCATCTTGTACATCCGATAAATAGCTATCAAATCGACAAGATTAAAATTGAACTCGGTGGGAAAATGCCATTATGCAAAACAACTGCGAGAATTAAGAATTCGGACGCAGAATGGATTCATAGAAAAAAACATAGAAACATAGAAAAATCAGTGCAGGGGGAGGCCATTCGGCCCTTCGAGCCAGCACCACCATTCATTGTGATCATGGCTGATCGTCCACAATCAGTAACCCGTGCCTGCCTTCTCCCCATATCCCTCGATTCCACTAGCCCCTAGAGCTATGTCTCACTCTCTCTTAAATTCATCCAGTGAATTGGCCTCCACTGCCCTCTGTGGCAGAGAATTCCACCAATTCACAACTCTCTGGGTGACAAGAGAGTGGCGGTGTAGGTTGAACGGGCTGCTATGTTCATTACATTATTGCCCCAATTCACGGTGGCGCAGCGGTAGAGTTGCTGCCTCACAGCGCCAGAGACCCGGGTTCGATCCCGACTACGGGAGCTGTCTGCACGGAGTTTGCACGTTCTCCCCGTGACCCGCGTGGGTTTTCTCCGGGTGCCCCGGTTTCCTCCCACACTCCAGAGACGTGCAGGTTTGGAGGTTAATTGGCTTCAGTAAAAAAATTGTAAATTGTCCCTCATGTGCAGGATAGTGCTGGTCAGCACGGACCCAATGGGCCGAAGGTCCTGTTTCCGACGTTGCATTTCGAACGTCTAAAGGCAGGTACGATGGCGGCATTTAAGAGGTAGTGACATTTGGGAGTTTGATATCAAACTCTGACGAGCTTAGTTCACTATTCACGACACTGGGCATCACAGCTTGGTTTGGGAACAGCTCCATCCCAGACCACAAGTAATTGCAGAGAATTGTGGACGCAGCCCAGACCGTCGCACAAACCAACCTCCCTCCCATTGACTCCGTCTACACCTCACGCTGCCTCAGCAAGGCCAGCAGCATAATCAAGGACCAGTCTCACCCCGGCCACTCCCTCTTCTCCCCTCTCCCATCGGGCAAGAGGTACAGAAGTGTGAAAACGCACACCTCCAGATTCAGGGACAGTTCCTTCCCAGCTGTTATCAGGCAACTGAACCATCCTACCACAACCAGAGAGCAGTGCTGAACTACTATCCACCACATTGTAGACCCTTGCACTATCTTTGATAGGACTTTGTTGGACTTTACCTTGGGCTAAACATTATTCATGCTATTCCCCCTATCCTGTATCTGAACACTGTGGACGGCTCGATTGTAATCATGTATTGTCTTTCCACCGACTAGATAGCACGCAACAAAAGTCTTTCACTGTGGCTCGGTACACGTGACAATAAACTCAACTCAACTCAACAATAATAGGAATAAACTAATACCACTAAAGTGAACTGGAACAGCGATGTGTACTGTGTAAACGTAAAGCCGGGCATTGTGGTTACATGTACCAGTGTGTAGGAAAAACAAACTGCAGATGCCGGTCTAAATCGAAGGTAGACACAAAATGCTGGAGTAACTCGGAGGGACAGGCAGCATCTCTGGAGAGAAGGAATGGGTGACGTTTCGGGTCGAGACCCTTCTTCAGACTGATGTCAGGGGAGGGGGCGGGACCGAACCCGAAAGGGTCTCGACCCGAAACGTCACCCATTCCTTCTCTCCCGAGATGCTGCCTGTCCCGCTGAGTTACTCCAGCGCTCTGATTCTACCTAAGGACCAGTGAGATACCTGGTGGAACACATTCCAATGCTCGAGTTCACCACGAATGCAAAAACACACGGAAATACAGTCATAGTCATTGAGTCACAGTGCGTGGGAACAGGCCCATATCGGCCCAACTCTCCCACACCGGCCAACATGTCCCAGCTACACTAGTCCCACCTGCCTGCGTTTGGCCCATATCCCTCCAAACCTGCCCTATCCAGGTACCTGTCTAACTGCTTCTTAAACGTTGGAATAGTCCCAGCCTCAACTACCTCCTCTGGCAGCTTGTTCCATACACCCACCACCCTTTGTGTGAAAAAGGTTACCCCTCAGATTCCTATTAAATCTTTTCCCCTTCACCTTAAACCTGTGGTCCTCGATTCACCCACTCTGGGCAAGAGACTCTGTGCGTCTACCCGATCTATTCGCCTCATGATTGTGTACACCTCTATAAGGTCTCCCCTCATCCTCCTGCGCTCCAAGGAATAGAGACCCAGCCTACTCAACCTCTCCCTATAGCTCACACCCTCTAGTCCCGGCACCAACCTTGTAAATCTTCTCTACAACCTTTCCAGCTTGACAAAATCTTTCCTATAATATGGTGCCCAGAACTGAACACAATACTCTAAAGAAAAGGAATAGGTGACGTTTCTGATCGAGAACCTTCTTCAAGGGCATGACACGAAACGTCACCCATTAATTTTCTCCAGAGATGCTGCCTGTCCCGCTGAGTTACTCCAGCTTTTTGTGTCTGTCTTTGGTTTAAACCAGCGTCTGCAGTTCCTTCCAACACAATACTCTCAATGAGACCTCACCAGCGTCTTATATAACTGCAACATGACCTCCCACCCTTCTGACCTTCCAGGATAAAGCAGGCAATAGACAATAGACAATAGGTGCAGGAGGAGGCCATTCGGCCCTTCGAGCCAGCACCGCCATTCAATGTGATCATGGCTGATCATTCTCAATCAGTACCCCGTTCCTGCCTTCTCCCCGTACCCCCTGACTCCGCTATCCTTAAGAGCTCTATCCAGCTCTCTCTTGAACGACGGGAGATCCAGATTTCCATTAGTCCCATGCTCGTAACGAGGACCATTATAACAAGAACCTTGATCCACTGAGCCGCCAAGTCTGGCCTATCTGTCTGCCAGCCTGCTGAAGAATCCCTCCAAAAACAGCCAGCATTACAGAACAAAATAAAATCACCATTAAATGCACATTTGGAGGGCAGTTTATCATAATTCATCGTTTGGGATCAACTGCAGCAATTTCCCTCGCGGCTCCGTCACTGCAGATGTAGATTGTGCGAGGACAACCGGTAATATATATGTATGTATGTTTATATATATATATATATATATATGGAGAGAGACTCTTAAGGATAGCGGAGTCAGGGGGTACGGGGAGAAGGCAGGAACGGGGTACTGATTGAGAATGATCAGCCATGATCACATTGAATGGCGGTGCTGGCTCGAAGGGCCGAATGGCCTCCTCCTGCACCTATTGTCTATTGTCTATTGAGAGAGAGAGAGAGAGACACACACACACACACACTATGTATGTCTAGCAGCTAACAATGGCCTGTTTCCTTTATCATTGTCACTTTTTTGCGTATCTTTCATTCATTGTTCTTTATCTCTCTACACCATCATCTATACATCTCGTTTCCCTTTCCCCCCTGACTGTCAGCCTGAAGAACAGGGTGCAGGCAAA